>NC_089583.1:103332545-103632545 GCF_019320115.1 Miscanthus floridulus | reverse complement strand
TATCTGGGATCGATGCTACAGAGGGATGGAGATATTGATGCGGACGTTAGCCATAGAATCAAAGCAGGGTGGATCAAGTGGCGACAAGCTTCTAACATTCTCTGTGACAAGAGGGTACCACAAAAGCTAAAAGGCAAGTTTTATAGAACGGCGATTAGACCAGATATGTTGTATGGAGCAGAATGTAGGCATACAAAGATTCGACATGTTCAACAACTGAGTGTTGCAGAAATGCGTATGTTGCGATGGATTTGTGGTCACACAAAAATGGACCGAGTTCGGAATGATGATATACATGGTCGCCTAGGGGTAGCACCAATTGAAGAAAAGCTTGTCCAACATTGGTTGAGGTGGTTTGGCCATGTCCAAAGGAGACCTCCAGAGGCACCAGTGCATTATGGAGTCCTAAGCCAAGCTAATAATATGAGAGGTAGTGGAAGACTAAAATTGACATGGGGGAGGCAATAAAAAGAGATTTGAAAGCTTGTGATATACCTAGAGATCTATGTTTGAATATGAGTGCTTGGAAAGCAGCTATTGAAGTGGCTGAACCGTGACTTGGGGTTCTTGTTGGGTTTCAACTCTAGCCTACCCCAACTTGCTTGGGACTGAAAGACTATGTTGTTGTTGTTGTTGAATGTATCTCAGGCATTTAAAATGACTTATTTTTAGCATGGCTTTACTTCCTCAATTCTAGAAGATATCATTGGTGGATGTGAATTTGTATTGAATGTTTCCATTGGCAACTGGAGAGTGTGGTGACACCCTAGAATATCCAAGGTGTTGGAAGCCTTTTTGTTTGAGTAAAATTTTTCACAAGTCCATCTTAGTCCCCATGAAAACCAAAATGTTGCAAGTCTCCTTAGCGGTAACTTTCTGATACTAATAATCCAAGTTACCAAGCATATCATTCTGTTTCTGCTTTTCCTTTTACTTCCCGATTCATATGATATCAGTAGCTTGTGTATGGTATATTGGAATTGATCGCCATACGCATAATTTCTGTTTATTCGCTTAGAACAGCCTTTTTAAGTGCAAGTTTGAGTCCAAGCCTTCTGAAATACATTATATATGCCGTTCTGATAGAAATAAGTACACATGTATGTGTGAGGTATTTGGCTATCATTTAGATACATTTTAAGTTCCTTACATTTGTTGACATTTCAGACTATAGACCCATTGAGGTCAATGGCTATGGGTGCACCCCTGGAAGATGCTCGTGGTCTTGCACAGCGCTATAGCCGGATGAGACATGAAGCTGAGATCCTTGTATGTACTGGTGGCTTAATCCTTCGCTGCAAGTGAGCAAATTCCACAAATTCCAATTGCTGCTACTTCCATTTACCCTGATCCTTCTTGTTTGTTCAATAGTCAGCTGAAATTGCTAGAAGAAAGGCACGGGTAAGAGAAGCTCCAATTCTTGAGCACACTACAAAGCTTCAGCAGCCAGAAGCTAAAATGATAGAGCACAAAGCAAGTATGGCTGTGTTAGGAAAGGAAGCAGCCGCTGCGCTTGCGGCTGTTGAATCTCAGCAACAACGAGTGACCCTTCAGCGGCTGGTTGGTGTGGTGAGATTGCTTACTTATAATCTGTGGCTATTCTGTTTGCATTGTTTGTTACATTCATTTATTTCTTGTCCTTGGCAATTTGTCTCATTGAAGGTAGAAGCAGAAAAGTTATTCCATCTGAGATTAGCTGCTATCCTTGATGATGTTGAAGTGGAGGTAGGGTTTTCACTTTTCACTTTGATTGCTATGGGAAGTTGTGAAAATTCTCTTGCGTTGCTTTTTTTTTTACGATTTCTTCTTTGTAGATGTCCTCTGAGAAGCAAAGGAGAGAATCTGCACCACCTATTATATCTTCGCATAAGCGTGCTGAGAAAGCCCAGTACTTCCTTGCTGAGGTGAAACTGAGTAACTGGCAGTAAAAAGCAAGTATACATCATATTTTCCATTTATATGTACAGTATCAATCTTTTTGGTGCTGCAGGCAATGCATAATTTCCATGGAACCACAGAGAAGGAACTGAGCTTAATTGTTGGCGATTATGTTGTCGTTCGTCAGGTCAGTGTGCTCTTAACAGTTTCAGCTGTGGAAGTAAATGTAGTACCCACTGGCTAACCTGGCTTAAGAACTGTTAACGTGATCATAAGAAACCATTGGTCAAAGACGACCAGTTAGTATATGGACACTTGTCCTCCTGCAGTGAGTGCAAACTGCACAGTGGCTGCCTACAGGCTTGTAGGATGAATTGGTCGCTGAAAAGAACCATACTATGGTGGAAGGAATATAAAGAATGAATTAGCCTGTCCAACCAAAAACACTACCCACTAACTGTCAATACTATTTCACTGTATGATTGCATCCTTATTCTTTCTGTGCCTGCACCAGATTGCTCCCAACGGCTGGGCGGAAGGAGAATGCCGAGGGAAGGCCGGTTGGTTTCCAGCCGCCTATGTTGAGAGGCGTGAAAATATCCCCCCGAATAAAGTTTTCCCGCAAGCATAAGATCACAAGGGGTCATCTGTTTCCACTGCAGAGTTTGCGGGTTCCAAATAGCATTCCCTGCCACAGATACGCAGTTTGGTGCGACCTGACCCTGGCATTGAGGAGTTGTAAGCCTGTATGTAACTTCCGACCGGTTTGATGCTTCGGTTCTTGTGGTGGTCTAGACTTAGAACAAGATATGGCGGCACGTGCTGTGCCTGCACGCCCATTGAAGATGTAGCTTCGCATGTGTAATCCTTCTTTTGCGGTAGCATAGGTCTACCCTTTCTCTGCTACTGACGAGTGTAAACTGTAGTGATTCTTGCTTGATTTTGTTAGTGTGTATCAGTTGTTCTGTACAATATGTTTTTTGAATGATACCATTCGGACATCAGCTTTGACCCGTCGAAGTTGTGTTTCCACCTCTTTCAGCCACGGTAATCTTCTGAAGGCCCGTGGTATGGTTCGGTATTGGAAATCGTTGGATGGACACACAGTGTATGACATTTTTTGTGATATGACTCTGATCAGAGGAATTCAATCCTTGGAATCGGCTTATCATCAGCTTACTTCTTGAAATCAGCTTATCAGCTTTATCACGTTAAAATGTCGTACATGTATATCATGTTAAAATCTCCACTTCAATGCATGTGCCAGCTCAGCGGGCATCACAATATCACTTGAGATACTCAACTTACATAGACCAAATCACGTAACTAGTTCAACGTTTTTTTATTAATAATTATCTGTAAACATCACATTCACAACTGCACATCACATCACGTGTCCGATAGAAAACATTCAATATATTCACGCTTGATTGATTCGATAAATATATGTTCCCTTGCACAGGCCGATAGAAGCTAAAGTAAAGCAAATCTGTGCGCAATTCATCTGCCTGTGCCCTATCTGTTCAACATCTGATCCACCACAACGTTCATAGTTTCATACGGTCATAGCCAAAGCTATGTGTACACTTCGGTGAAAGGCCTGACAAATTAGCAGTACTTATCTACGCCCGGACGCCCTTTGCAAGTCATAGGCACCCCAAGAACCATGCGCTGCACTAGTTCCATACTGGGAACCAGAATCAGTGGCAGCATTTGCCTGCAATAGAGAAGTAGCTTCGAATGAGGACGAAGGGATGTGAGGACTGGTTCTGCAGATGATAAAGTACAAGCCAGATGACATACTTGATTAATGCCATATCCAGAGTTAAAAGGATTTGGAGCATAATTGGCCTTGGGGTTCCCATAGCTTCCAATATAACCTGCAGGAGACAAATCAGCTTCACCTAGTAATCATCGACGCCTATTATGCCAGATTATAAATCAGCTTCACCTACTATGCCAGATTACTAATCAACTTCACCTATTATGCCAGATCACTAATCAGCTAACACAGCATCACATTTAACAGGCTGGTAGTTTCTCATCAATATGATCTATGGATAGGTTAGGTTTTACGTGGTGGATAGGTTAGGGTTTATGCGGTGGACACGATAGGTTTTAGCATACAGATTTTTCACATCTCAAATTCACAATCGCTCTGTCAGCATTCTTTTGTAGCAGACCTCTTCTCACCTAATTCACAATCGCTCTGTCAGCATTCTCACCTAATTATCTTAACACTTGGCTAGTTTTGTTGTCAAGGTCATCTCACCTAATTGATCACATAAGTAGCAGATATTTGGAACAGAAGCGATATAATAAAAAAAATAACCTCCTGCTCAGATCATACCTTGATTGCCTGCAGACACAACGGCCCGTGACCTCTTCTCCGCGTTAGCAACCTCAGCTCGAAGTTTCTCCACCTCAGAAGCCACTGAAATCAATTTTTTCTGCATCTCCTGTCCCTGCTCATAACTCTCTGCATATCCTTTCTTCTCAAGCTCAATACCAGATCTGCATAGTAGCTCATAATAAATACCATACAGTTGAATAAAAGCAAAGGTATTCGTTGCAAATTCGCCTTTCTCTCTATTACTCAACAGAAAATCAAAATTCCATTAAATCCCTTTTTGAACATATCATTCCAGTTTGGAGTGAAGTATGTTTTGACTGGGTTGACCAGGTGAAAGGGAAGGGAACAATGGCAATGTTTACTCATATTGCTGATTGGGAAGAGGTAAGGCAAAGCAGGGAAGAGCAGATAAAAAATTAATAATGATTTTTTTTCTTCTTGAATACGCGAGAGCTGCACATCATTGCATCATTAATAACGAGTTTGTATGCATGTTGAAAATCCTTAAACCTTCTATATTCAAAAAAGAGTAGGTCAAATATTTTAATAGAATGTACCTCAACTGTTGTGTTTCATGTTTGATCTCCTGGATCTCAGCTTTTAATGCAGACACCTTCTGCAAGTCTTCTGCCGACCGGGCCAAATCCTGTGTTAATCCCTGAACTTGGCCCATGAGTTCCTGCCTCGCTGTACCCAGGTTTTGAATGTCCATACGAACTTGTGCAAGCTCTGCTCTCATTTCATGTACTGCCCGGAGCTCTGCTTCCATCTTCATTGACCTCTCATAAACCTATTAAAATTATTTTGGATATTACAACCAAAAGAACCATAAATTAATTATATTTGATACGAACAGAAATATCTTATTGAACTAAGTCAGGCGGGTTCCGAGATACATGAATTTACATAATATAACATGCATGTATTTGAAAATATCGGCTGAAAAATGGGGCCTTACCTCAAGATATAAAACATAAAATCCAACTTATTCCTGCTATGCAGTTTCAAACCTACAACTAATGCAAAACTATGCAATTTCATGGAAAATGCACATAAATACAAGTGTAACTAATTAAAAATATAGCATAATTGAACTTGGGTTGGTTTTGCAAGAAAAATACAGTTAATTTTGTGGCTTCAAACAAAATAGTGGATTAACACGATGTTGGTAAAAAGAGAGAAAAACAAGCATGCATGTGTTACCGTATTCTAAGAAAAAAAAGTGCGGAACAAAATATTTCTTCTAGAAATATCAACAGTGTGAATATAGAGCTTGAGAAGCTCCTATGAACAAAGAATCACATAGGAACTCTGGATCTCTAGGAAGGTGGAGGCAGTGTATTGTAGAAATCTAACAGATTGCTTAGGATAAGTGTATGGGCTGTACGACACACAGATAATTTGGAATCTGGAACATGTTAAAATTTTGAGCACGGCACAAACAGCAAACATGAAGGACAATGACCTACATAATACAAACACATAAGCATATATTGTGCAGCATCTAGCTTGTTTAATGTATCTGCCTTCTCTGCCGTGCTTTCATCTTCTCTCCATCTTTACCCATTATTTACATGCAAGAAGACGATGAGATCAAAGGATGTGAGGTTCCAATCTAATGCAAGCTGACAAACTTTCCACAATTGTGACAATGGCATGGACATGGACATGAAGATAAATATAAATCCAGGGTTCTAATTCTGTGGCTTGTCCCCTCCACTATTCCAGAAGCAGACACCTAGCCTGACAGTGCCAAGGCACTAGGAAGCCTCCTGTCTAGCACCCAAGCACAGCCTAGATCCCTCCTTGCCTTGGCAGACACCAAACCCACTTAGGCGACCATGGCCTATTAAACTATGATATGAGGCAAACTTCCCTCTTTTTCAATTTATATGAACACAAGTGCAGGTGCTAGTATCTAATTCAGGTGCCAATGTCTGATTCAGCAGATTTTTGGGGGGCACAGGAAAAAACACTTGGAATCGAAAACAGTATCGGAATCTGACCGGGTGTGTGTGTGTTTAGCTCGCGAAAAAAGGGACATGCGTCCAGGTAAACTTCTATATCTCGTCTCATTTTTTTTCCAATTGCTGGTGCTATGCAAGCCAAAAACAAAAAACAAAAAAAATGGCACACATACACATTGTGATCATTTGTGTGAATTTTGTGGCCGAGGTTTCCAAATACAGTGCAGGAGTGTCATAAATCTAAACAAAGAAGAAAACTGATTAATGGCAATACAAGTTAAAAGTTCACATCGCCGGTACCAAATAGATCAAAATATACACTGCAGTCAAGTTTAGCCCGAAATTTGCAAGACTGGGAGAAAATTAGGTTTGTATAGACACCAAACAAACATAGAGACTCCAGGGATCTGCATAGCTTCAGTTGCTCCTTCAATTTGAGCAAGCTGCTTCCTGATAAGTACCCAAATTTGCAACGCATACAAAAGAAGAAACATTCAGCCCGTTGAAGCTCGTGAGGGAGAGCGTCCGCACCTCGCGAAGGCGTAGGTCGCTCTCCTCCTGAGCAGAGGTGAGCGCGTGCGCGGTGCGGCCGAGCTCGTGCCGCGTGGCAGCGACCTCTTGCACGAGCGCCACGTGCGTCGCGGCCAGCCGCTGGTTCTGCGCGAGTAGCGCATGCGCCTCGTCGATCTCGGCGCCAAGCCGCTCCTCCAGCGCCGCCACCACATGCGGCTGGGGTGGCAGGGGGCCACCGGCACCGCCGTGGCCGTGGCCCACGAAATGGCGGAGATGCGGCGGCGGCGGCGGCTCCTGGAAGCTGTCGAGGTGGCCGGGCGGCAGGCGGGACGGGTCGCGGAAGTCGTCTAGGTGGTGGTGTGGGGGGAGGCGCGGCGGGTCGCGGAAGTCGTCGAGGGGGTGGTGGGGCGGGAGGTGGGGGTGAAGCGGGTGGTGAAGCGGGGGAGGCGGATGGTTGCCGCCGCCGCCGCCGCGGGGGTAGGGAGGGGGCAGCGGGTTGCGGTGGCGGCCGGCCATGGGGAATCGCCGGAACCCTACCGATGGCGTGATGAGGATGAAAAAATTGCAAAAATGACACTGGATGAGGATAGACTGCTTAGGACTTTTTTTTTCGGAATTTTGAAATTCCATTAACCGATGGGCCTCCAGTCCTACAATACAGCAAGCTACCGTATTAAGCCCCCTTTGAATTGCAGAAAAAATATAGGAAAAATGTAGGATTCACATTCCTATGGATTAAATCATTTGGTCATAGGAATTGCATGTAGGAAAACGTAGGAAACTTTCCTTTGTGTTTGATTTGATTTCATAGGAAATCCATAGGAAAAAAAATATCCACTCAGACCTCATGTTTTGGTTTCCTACGTTTCTCTTGTAGTTCATCCAAACACCTGTTTTTACAAACTTCCCGTTCTTCCTCTCTTTTGCATATGCATTCCTATCTCGTTTCTTTGTTTTTCTTATTCCTACATTTTTTTCAATCCTACATTCCAAATGGGGTCTTCGTCTATTAACTTTAGGGACAATGGTTAATGGTTAATAGAGAGCATTAGTCTATTAACTTCGGGATGGTTATAATAGAGAAATATTGCAAAATTGCTAGATACAGGTGCCTTGGCTTCATGTATGAGGCCATCCATCGCAGTCACTACACGCCGAATTCCCATCTCATGCGTACGTAGCTTTCAAAAAAAAGCCATTGTTTTTGTCCGAAATGCGTCCGTCACATTTGAAATTTGATAAGGGCTTCCCAATGCATCACGTTGGACTCGCCATGTCACAAGAGATGGTGGTTCCACAGGGTGACATAGGACCCTGCAGAAGAACCAGCAGCCTCGTCTGACAAAAAGTAGAGGCAGCTACTAGGGAGTACGTTCCGGAGAAAAAGTGCTCAAACATGACGTTGCTTTCCTCTCAAAAGCAGAGCATGAGAACAAAAAATGAGAGCACAGAACGTGTTTTGTGTGACTGTGAACATGACAGGCGAGTCGTGGGATGAGCTGCTTGCGTTGAGAGACTGTTGCCCTCAATTTATCTACTCCTACATGGATGGTAACTTTTTGTCGAGGCATACAACTACTGCTGCTCGCGTTGGTGCTGCCCTAATCCGCCCCCACCAGCTTTCACCACGTCCCCCATACTATCTCTGATCATGAATCCCCATCTTCCTTTCTATCCCCTGTAGTCATAGCTCGTGTTTTTCAGCACTATTTCAATAGTATTTTTCAGCAAAAAAACAGTATTTTTCTCTCACGACAAATCAACATCAACAGCTAAATTTCAACAAAACAAAGCCATAGTCTCCATCTGAGTTTAGCTTCAGCACGTCTGACTCCAGCATTTTTCAATGATATGGTTGGTCTTCTGTTTTGTTAACTGACGCCTTTCAAATCTCTACTATATAAAGAAGGAAGTGTGTCAGGTTCATAAACCCGGGGTCCGTCATGGATCGGCTTTCCAACAAAGGCTCGGCCCAGCAGGCAACGTTGCAAACAGCACTCAACTCATGGGCCGGCCCAAGTTCCTAAACAACAGGCCAGAAGGGCGATCCAATCACCGACCAGAAGGCCTGGCCGAGGAGGAACGGCGCCCGCCTCTCCGACCCGAGCGCTTGCTTCGGTCTCCAGCCCGCCTCCGGATGGCCTCTCTGACCGGAAGGCCTGGCCGACACCGCTTCCGACTCCGACCCGCATCTCCGACCAGGGATGCACCGAACCCCTGCTCACTGCTCTTCTCCAACTAGCGCAGTCAGTGCCGACCGGGGACGCCCGCTCGGTAAGGACCAGGGAACGGACGAAGAAAGTAAGGCAGGGCACATAAGTCAAACCGCAATATCAGGGACCGTACCTTATGCACCTGCCAGGCAGTACCCTGCGATCCTCCTGACATGACAGAACTCAAACAGTGTTATAGGCGCTGACTTTTTCCCTATAGTGTTGTGGGCGCCATTAACTCTCATACCAGACAAATACGGTAGGGCTCCCCCCACATGCCTCTGGGCATCGACAGTGTTGTGGGCGCCGATATTTACCGTACCGGGGGAACATGGTAAAACCCTTTGCATGCCTCTGGATATCAACAGTGTGGCAGACGCCGACGTCTACCATACCCGAAGAAGACAATACAACCTTCCACGTGTATCTGACGTTCAACAGTATTGTAGGCGTCTACCATCATCCTGTACCCGTCGGTGTGGGCAACAAGACTTAGTAGCATACGTACTCTCTCCTTCTCACTTATAAGGCCATCCTCTTATTCTATAAAAGGGGATGCGCTCTCTCCCAACATATAGATTCATTCAGATCGATCAAGTTCACTTAGCACATAGCGGAGCTCCCGTCACTCTCGGCCCCTCTGACCAGAGTCCGATCGAACCTCTTATACCCCTCATCTTTCTCTTTCTCGTTTGCAACCCCACTGCAAACTTCGAGCACCTGGGCTCAGGAATAAATTCACCGACTGACTCGAACTGGATGTAGGGCACGTTGCCTGAACCAGTATAAAACCTATGTCATTGAGTGTTAGGCCACCTCCGATCACAATGTACAATAAAACTATAAATATTTATGTGTTGGTCACTTTTTGCACCGACAGTTGACGCCGTCCATGGGGAAGACGTTGTACGTTCACACTTTTTGGTCATCGGATGGCCCATTTTTCCGCCACCCTCGCCATGGCGGGCTCAAGCGATATGACTCACTTTGGCTCACTGGAGTTTCCTGCACTCCTACCTATTGGGATGTGGGTTCCACCCGTCTTTGAGCTATCTTAGGCCTTCCTCTTCGGAAACCTGAACTTTGTCGTCGACCGACTCAGCGTACTTCACCTCCATGAGGAGGCACTCGTTCTGGTGCTCATCATAGGAGCGACCTCCATCGGCTCCGGGATGCACGATGACTTCAACGATGAGGATTCTACGCTTCATTCTGAGCAAACTCTCTACTCAAACCCCGCTGTGAGTAATGTACATACTATTATTTACTCTCTATTTACTATCTCCCGCCAATTATCTAGAGGGACCGTATTGTCTGCACCATAAACACCATATGACTGGTTCCCCTACGGCCTCACATCTCCTATGGACGCGTGTGCTCGGGGGCTTCGAAGGATGCTAGCACCGTCCCTTCTCACATCCAAATTCATGGGAATAGCGAGCTATGCGCCCACCACTCTCCACGAACTCCTAGATGACAAGGTTGAGAGCGACGGCTCCAGCATCGGTGATGTGGCACCTAGCCGCTGTCCGTCTTAGGAGTATGCTATGGCCGACGCTCCGAGGCAGCCGCCGGTGGTTATGGAGTCTGTGCAGACTCACACCCCTCCGGACCCACGTGTGGGGGCCCTCATGCTCGCGTAAGGGCACGCCAAGGAGCTACGACAACGGCGATAGAACTAGCCGCCACCTACGCCGGCGCGCTCGGTACAGCATGTTGCACCCCATGCGCATGACCCGGCTAGCGGCGCTCGGGGTCACGCCCGCTAGGTCCAGCGTGACATCATAAACGAGGGGAATGACCCCCCACAGTTCGCTCGGGCTAGCCAGAACATCACCATTGCGGCAATGCTTCTACGCAGTGTTCCTGAGCCCGTCGACCCCCAGGAGCAGGCGGTCTACCAAAACCTCCGGGCACTGGTAGAAGCCGCTGCTGTTCAACAGGTGGAAAGCTCTGCATCGTGACTCCAACACGCGCCCTCTCTCCCCACGGGGGAAGTGGGGACGCACTAGATGGATCGCTCCATCCGCTCACCGCTATAGCCACCAAGTGTGGTTCAGGAGGCAGCGGCTGCGCCATGATCTGACCTGGCACCTGCTTCACACCGACCACCGATACGTGAGTGGCTCGGTTCGCACCAAGACGCTTGCAGCAGCATCAGCAACCGACATCAGGCCCGGCATGATGATGACGTCCACTGGACGATGGTGAGGGTAGGTGACACTGGTCCTAGCTAAACCATCGAGGGGAGCGGTGAAACACGCTCTAGGCATGGTCGCCGACCAAACGGCCAGAGTCCCAGCCCTGAGGGCCTAGGACCACGGACTTTTGGCCAACGTATCCGGAGAGCGCTGTTCCCACAACGCTTCTGACCGCCCACCAACATAGCCAAGTACACCAGGGAGATAAACCCTAGTATTTGGCTTGAAGATTTCTGGCTCGCCTGCCGAGCCGGAGGGGTGGATGATGACCTTTTCATCATTCAATATCTCCCCATCTGCATAGGGGAACATGTTCAGGCATGGCTCGAATTCCTCCTGCATGACAACATCCGTGACTGGGTGGACCTCAAGAGGATCTTCGCTGGAAATTTCTAGGGGACGTATGTCTGCCCTAGTAACTCCTAGGACCTCAAGAGCTGCCAGTAGGAGCCCAGCGAGTCCTTACAGGATTACATCCGCAGATTCTCCCAACGATGCAACTCCCTCCCTAATGTTGTCGACGTGGACATCATCAGCGCATTCCTCTCTAGGACGACCAGCGAGTCCCTAATCCACAAGCTTAGCTACCTGAAGCCCCATACCACCCATGACTTGCTTGACGTCACCACTAACCATGCCTCCAGCGAGGAGGCGATCGAAGCGGTCTTCCATGGAGGTCGGGACAAAGGCAAGGTCAAGCACGTGGACCAAGATGAGGGCCCTTCCACACAAAGGGGCAAGAAGAACAAAAAGGACCAGCGCCGACTGGACAACACTACGTTGGTCGCCACAACTGACCACATGAGCAAGCAGCCCCAACAGGGCCTGCCTAATCACTTCAACAAACTCATGGATAGCCCATGCACCAACCATGCCTACCCTGTCAAACACCTCTACAAGGACTGCAAGCTCCTCAAATGTTTCCTCCAATAGGCCGATAGGCCGAAGGAAGGAGACGGCAAAGAGGCAGCAGCCAAAAAAGGAGGTGCGGCGGGCAAAGACGAAGATGGCTTCCCTGACCCTGAGGAATGCATCATGATCTTCAGTGGATCCGACGCCATCTAGAACAAATGCTAGCACAAGGTGCGCTATAGGGAGGCATGCGCCGCCGAGACGACCGTCCCCTCCTTCCTCAGCTGGTCAAAATTTTTGATCACCTTTGATTAGAGGGACCATCCCTCCCATGTCGTGAGACCAGGACGCTACCCACTCATCGTTGACCCCATTGTCTAGAAGAAGCGCCTCACCAAGGTGCTGATGGATGGAGGCAGCGGCCTCAACATCCTCTACGTCGACACCCTCAACACCATGCGCATCCCCCGATTGGAACTCCGCCTAGTAGGCTCCCCTTCCACGGGGTGATCCTAGGATCGTAGGCATACCACTCAGGTAGATCGATTTGCCTGTCATGTTTGGCAACCGAGCCAACTTTCGCTCGGAGGTCCTCACCTTCAAAGTGGTGGACTTTCCAGGGTCCTACCATGCCATCTTGGGGCGGCCATGCTACACCAAATTCATGGCAATCCCCAACTACACCTACCTTAAGCTGAAGATGCCAGGACCGAACATCGTCATCATCGTGAGCAGCGCCTTCTCGCATGCCTTCAAGTGCAACAGTGAGCATTTCGAGCTCACCACCGTGGTCATCAACTCATCCGAGCTCCCATGGCTTGGGGAGTCATCAACCCTAGCAGTCCTAGACTACAATAAACCAACCTCCTCGACAGACTTTCACCCACTCGAGGAAACCAAGGTGGCAGCGATCAACCCCATTGACCCAACCAAGATGGTGCGGATCGGGACCTAGCTCTCGGCCAAATAGGAATACGAGCTCATCAACTTCCTACACGCCAATCATGACATCTTCACATGGTAGCCTTCTTACATGCTGAGCATACTATGGGAGGTCATCGAGCATGCACTGCGCCTCATCCTAGGCTTGAAGCCCACCAAGCAGCGCCTGTGTCGCTTCAACAATGAGAGGCACAGGGCCATAGACAAAGAGATCACCAAACTCCTGGCAGCCGAATTCATCAGAGAGGTATTCCACTCTGACTGTCTAGCTAATCCTATTCTTATTAAAAAGAAGACCAGAAAATAGAGAATGTGCATTGATTACACTGGCCTCAACAAAGCGTGTCCAAAGGATCACTTTCCTTTACCGCGCATAGACCTGATAGTTGACTCCACCTCGGGTGCGAGATCCTCTTGTTTCTGGATGCCTACTCGGGCTATCACCAGATCACGATGAAAGAGTCCGATCGGCTCGCAACCTTGTTCATTACCCCATATGGTTCATACTTCTATATAACCATGCCTTTTAGTCTGAAGAACACTGGCACCACCTACCAAAGGTGCATGCAGCATTGCTTCATCGACCAAATTGACCTGCTTGATTAGTCTGATCAAGCTGAGCGGCCAAAACCAACAATCATCGTCTATGTTGATGACATAGTGGTCAAAATAGCTCAAAGCTTGCGACCTGATTGTAAACTTGGCCATGACATTCATGAACCTCCGAAGGTTCAATATCAAGTTGAATCCCAAAAAATGTGTTTTTGGGGTTTCGAAGGGGAAGCTGCTAGGACACATTGTGTCTAAGCGCGGCATCAAGGCCAACCTCAAAAAGATCATGACCATCTCCAACATGGGCCCCATACACAACGTCAAGGGCGTGCAAAGGCTCACTGGCTATCAGCTGCCCTGAGCTGATTCATCTCCTAGCTCAGCGAAAGGGGGATGCCACTCTACAGGCTCCTCAAAAAGATGAACACCTTCATCTGGACTGAGGAGGCTCAGCAGGCTCTAGAGAGCCTCAAAGCATCCCTGATGTCAGCCCCAATCCTTATCGCTCCCGAACAGGGAGAACCCCTTCTCCTCTACATCGCGGCCAGTAACCATGTGGTAAGTGCCACCCTGGTCATCGAAAGGGAGGAGCTGAGACACCACCTTAAGGTCTAGCGGCCCATATACTTCATCAGGGAGGTACTCGCCGACCCTAAGGTCTGGTACCACCAGGTGCAGAAACTCCTATATGTCATGCTGATGGTGAACCGAAAGCTCCTGTACTACTTCACCGACCATGAAGTCATGGTCGTCACTTCATACCTGCTCGGGGACATCATCCGCAATCGTGACGCCGCGGGATGGATCTCCAAGTGGGCACTCGAACTCATGGGCCATGACATCAGGTATATCCCCTGTACCACCATTAAATCTTAGGCTCTTGTGGATTTTGTTGCCAAATGGATAGAGGTGCAGCTACCGACCCCAGACGTCACCTACGAGTACTAGACAATGTACTTCGATGGATCCATAATGGCGCTTGGCTCGGGGGCTAGAGTGGTTCTGATCTCTTCGAATGGGAGTAGGCTCTGCTACGCCATCCGCCTCTACTTTTTAGGCTCAAACAACGCCATAGAGTACAAGGCCCTCATCAATGGACTACGCATCGCCATCGAGCTTGGTGCTATGTGACTCTATGTTTGTGGTGACTCAGAGCTGGTCGTTGATTAGATCATGAAGGAGTCCTCTTGCAAAAGCCCCCTTATAGCAGCATACTGCCAAGAGGTGCGTAAGCTCGAGGACAAATTCTAAGGGATCGAGCTGCATCATGTCCTCTAAAAGGACAATGATGCCACCGATTTTTTTACAAAATTAGCCGCTAGGTAGGATCCATCCCCAAGCGGGGTTTTCATCAATGATGTCCACGAGCCATCCACCCGCATCCTAGAAGGTCTAGTCCAGACACACTCCGATGCCAAGCCGGTGCCCAGGGGCTCTGACCCCGATGGCAAGCCAACGCTCAGGGGCTCCAACCCTAGTACCTCTATAACAACGTCACCCGCTGATGTCGCCGTATTGGCACTCGATCAAACTGACTGGCGAGCGCTGCTACTTGCCTACCTCCTCGAGGAGGCTCTCCTGCTCGAAAGGACTGAAGCCCGATGGATCACTCAATGTGCCAAGACCTTTGTTGAACTCGGTGATGAACTCTATAAATGGGGTCCATTGGGGGTGCTCATGAAGTGCATACCCACCAGCCAAGGGAAGCAGCTCCTCCTTGAGGTCCATGGTGGGATCTACGGACATCACGTGGCCCCAAGGTCGCTGGTTGGAAAAGCTTTTCACGAAGGTTTTTACTGGCCCACCGCACTACAAGACGCAGAGAAGGTCGTCCGTAGCTATGAGGGATGCCAATTCTATGCTCGGCAAACTCATTTGTCGGCACAGGAGCTTCAAACCATCTCTATCACCTGGCCATTCGTAGTCTAGGGCCTTGACATGGTAGGACCCCTCAACAAGGGCCTGGGCGACTTCACTCACCTACTTGTAGCAGTCGACAAGTTCACCAAGTGGATAGAGTCCAAGACCATCACCAACATCCGCTCGAAAGAGGCAGACAAATTCTTCCTCGACATCATCTACCGGTTCGGTGTTCCTAACTGCATCATCACTGACCACAGGACTAACTTCACTGGGAAGAAGTTCCTGGACTTTAGTGATGGATATGGCATCAGGACCGACTGGGCCTCGGTCGGACACCCACGTACTAATGGTCAGGTCGAGCGTGCCAATGGCATGGTCCTCCAAGGACTTAAGTCATGCATCTTTGACTGACTCAACAAGTACATCGGGTGATGGGCTGTAGAGGTCCTAGTGATCTTCTAGAGCCTAAGAATGACCCAAACCAATCTATAGGGTTCACACCCTTCTTCCTGGCCTACGGAGCTAAAGCAGTGCTGCCTTCCGACCTCAACCATGGCGCCCTAAGAGTGAAGGCTTTCGACCATGATCGAGCCACGGAGGCTTAGCAAGACGTAGTCAACCTACTCGAGGAGGCCCGCGAGATGACCATCATCTACTTCGCTCGCTACCAGCAAACTCTCCGCAGGTACCACAAAAGGATGATTAGGGGGAGAATTCTCAAAGTCGGTGATCTCATGCTCTAGAGGACCCAATCGATGAAGGAAAAACACAAACTCTCTCCACCCTAGGAAGAACCCTATACAGTGACCGAAGTAATCTAACTGGGCACCTTCCGACTGCAGGATGACAATGGCAATATTCTCACCAACACTTGGAACATTGAACAGCTACGTCGTTTTTCCCCTAAATTTGGTCTTACTGCTTTTTAGTCAACACTTGCTCCTGTAAAGCACCCCAGCCCAAACATTTTTAGCTTGGGTCACTCGGGGGCTCCATAAGGGTACAATACTAAATACTACCTCTCTTTTTTACTATCACATGGTAAATTTTTTTACTCAAACAAAAAGGGCATTCCATTCCTTTGATTACCCTACATAACTATGTTCTTACTCCCAACCGAACGCACCCCGCCATGACCTATGGTTACAAGCAGCTGAGCCCCATGGGCCATGCCTAGCTTCTTAAAAGCTACAACCTACAGAATGAGCGGGCAGGTGCAAAAAAGAAAGGATAAAAACAAAGCTATGCTAGAATAAAAAATAAGGAATGGATAGTGATTCTATCAAAAAATAGAACTAATGTATTCATTGATACAAAAACTATTCACACGGGGGCTCCCCTAAACTTAACGATTACATTTGCTGACTACTTCTACTCCAAATACTACTATGGCCGCTCAACGACATCGACTAACGCCAAAGGAGAAGCCACAGCGCACGCCATCAGACATAATCACCACCGCAAGGGCCCCGCCCGGTTCTGCTCCCTCGACTTCGGTAAGCGCAATGGGTACCTCAAGGGACCCACCTGGTTCTGCTCCCTCGACTTCGATGAGCGCAACGGGTACCTCAAGGGTGTCACACCCATAGATGCTCTATAGAAGAACATGGAGCTCCTGACCTTCTCATGCAGTCGAGGTAGCTCCTAGGCAGGGACACTACCACCAAGGTATGGCCACCATGGCTGGAAGATATCTCATCAAACTTTATGAACTGGCCAACCTAAGCAGCTATAGGCACGGAACCCTCCACCAGCATGATCCTGGGCAATTTCCCCTCCAACAAAGCTCGCCCGATGAAGATCCACCGAAAAGAATCCACGCACGACTCCATCCCAAAAAAGACCTCATAGATGAATCCAGCATGCCACCTCCTTCAGCAAAAGCTACCCCTTCTCAGGCAAAGACAACCAGCACCTCCTTGAGCAGCCTCTAGCTCGACATTGTGCTCTGAATTCATGAAGGGATCTGTGAGTCCTCTGATGTAGACTAGGCCTGATCTTCCAAAAGGTATGATAGCGTCAATTTGTGGAGACTCGACGTTCACGATCTAGGCTTCAAACCAAGACTAATTCAGACCCCCGCAACCATTACACCACTGCTCCGTTGGTTATCAACCACGCGAACGTGATTGACCTCGCCGAGAAGGCTTTCCTGCAAGCGAATCAAGAACACAAGCAAGAACGAGATAAACGCAATCTAAAATTGCAATAAATATGAGGCTTATGAAAATAAGGAAGAGTTCAAGTCTTCATTCGAAAGGACTAATCGCCACAGGCGAACAAGATCAAGAACTAGGGCCCTGGTTCACAGCAAGCGGTCTTGGCGGCGACAGTTGTAGCAAAACAATGTCTGTTTCACGAGGAAATCAAGAACTAAACAAAACCCAAACCCTAAGGAGAGTGACGGCTGGTATTTATAGAGTCTTGGGCGTCACCCCCCCTAGACGCACCCCCTAATGGGCCCAAACACGATACACGGTCTAACGGACCAAAAGACGGTGTCGCAGCACCCTGACAGATTCTAGATGCTGACTTGTTTTGACAATTCCCATTGATTCTGAAGGTCTATTGATATGAAACCAATTGGGTTGGCTTCCTTATCCAATTAGCTTTCCATCCATATGTGGATCATTGAAAATGGAGTCCGGATGCATCCTAGGTGACTAGTTTAAGGCAGATTGGTCCTGGAATTCGAGACAGACTCGAACTTGAGTTTCTTTGGGCCTCCACCTCGGGGACTCGAACCGAATTAGCCTCGGACCTCCTTCTTTCTTAGGAGACCCTCGCTGATCTCCTTGGTCTTCATATGGTTCTCCAAGCATGTTCATATGTATAGAGGTCATGTCCTCATCATCCTCCCTTTCTTGATGAAAAGCCGTCCTCGGCGTCGATTTTGTTTGAAGTCGATCCTGCACAACATGAGGACAAATGAGGTTTCCAAAATATTGGGAATGGACAATGTTGTGAGAAAGAATATGACCACATGTCCAGGTTTGTAGCATGTCTTGTCCTACAGACATGTAGTCTGCTCGATTAAAATACACATGATCTTTGTCAATGCTATCCTGCAAAAGATTAGTACTAACAAGAAATATATGCTCCCTTTCTTTGGATTCCACTTGTGTTCAAAAAGCAAAACTAGAGGAATATGGCATAACAACAATGTTGATTTTACTGTCCTCTAGTTGATCATTAATTTGCACAACTAAAGGAGAATTTGAATTTGTACAAATGTAAACTCATTGTATCAAATATTGCCCCTGGTTGTTATATTTACCAAAAACATGATATGTATGTCTAGAGAACCATGGCAAATCAGCATATGCATAAAGTTTCTCCTCTAAAGAACTAAGATTACATGGAACATCAAATTCAATGTAACCCAAAGTATTTAAAGAAGACAACAATTTCAGCTCATCAACTTCACTAGCATTATGAATAACAAGTCTATTTTCAGCACAAGTGCTCATTTTCAGCACACATATAGTGTGATCATTCTTCAATGATTGCATAGGTATAACATAAATATCATCATGCAAGTCATCTTCATCACAAGAAACATCAAACAAATCATCTTGTGACAAAGGTAAATCAAACAAATGCTCCACTAAAATTTGCTCTATCATAGCATGATTGGTGGAAAAATTTAGCACATCAAGAGAACTCTCACCTTCTATGAGTTTAGCATCATGGACATTACCTTTGCTCTCATGTTCAGCAGGGGTAATAGTTGATGGTTTTAAATTTTCACATGAGGCTGTGAGTTTCTCATTTTCTGTCACGTCATCCTCACTCTTTTCTACATTGTCCTGCAAAAGGTTGGGCATAACAGGAGGAATAACAATAGACTCTTCCTCTAAATGGTGCACCTCATCATATGAAGTTAAAACAGAAGGTGGATTAACAAAGGTTTCTCGCATAAGAAGTTTCATATCATTCCAAGTTTGAGGCTTATTAGAAGGATCTAAAGACTCCCACCAAGATAAAGTAGAATGTCGCAAAACACTAACTACATTTTTTACCTTCCTCCTTGGACACATAAAGTGAGTAGCAAATATGTTATCGATGATAATTTCCCACTCCATGTACTCATCAGCACCTATACCATCATAAGTCGGTGGATACGAACAACCTATCATTGTTAGAAGACAGCAAAAGATACAACAAAAGTATTATCCCTACCAACTACTTAGGTTGTGGACAAGGAAAAACAAGGCACTCAACTCTCAAGCATCTTACCACGGTCTTACAAGTGTTCTTACCAAAGCAACAGGCAGTGCAATCGGTCAGTGACTGTGATACCGTTGTAGCTTAAGTATAACAGTTGCAAGGTGAACCTGTACTTGGTTAGAAGAAAGTGGAGCTTGGACAGGCACAATATAGTAGCAAGGAATAACAATAATTTAATTTAGAAATTGCAAGATTGAAAAGTAGTCCCAAGCTAGTCTATGTCACCAGCCTAAACTCGTCCTGGACCTAGTTCAAGCAAACCACAATACAACTCAGCACAAAGACTCAAAAGAATGCAAGCACTTCTGAATTTTTTCTTCACTTTCTATTTTTTTTCTTGTTCTTTCTTTTTTTGGCGTGACTTTTTTCTCTTTTTTTGTGCACCTTGTGCCTTTTCCTTTTTTTCTTTTGTTTCTCAGAAGGGTGCTACAGACTACAAAATATTTCAAGGCATAGCTTCACATGACTAAAAACTAGACAGAGAGCTATACACGTGCACAGCAACACAGCTCAAAAGAAACCTCAGCAAATACTTTGTTGCCGATCAGTGAAAACTTTAAAAAATCCTTTTCCTTCTATAACACGTGAAGGGTAGTTCTTGCTGGTCAACAGTTGTAGCTGGAAAATAACTCTGGAGCTGAGATAGATCAAATCAGCCTAGTATATTGGCAATAGAAAATCTAGTGTAAGGCTCTTAACGGTAAAATCAGTTCTCAGATTTTGGCAGAGACCCTATGGTCAACGACTACACAGATGGATAAACCAAAGATTGGCGCAAAATCAAGATGCAACTCAATGGGACAACACACTCTAGAACTAAACAAACTAGGGCACGAGCACGACTAGACACAATGAACACAATGACATAACAAGGGACGACCGTTCAATAAAGCAAACTGAAATTATAATATTGCAATGGCACAAAGGGGCTATAGGACAAGGAATATGTGGCAATATATATTTTTTAGCTTTTTGTGGACTCTAGGTAAAGCAAAAACAGTAACAATCTAAAGGGGAAAATAAAGTTATACCTAACGTGCAACAAGGTCTTTGATACCACTTGATGTAGACTAGGCCCGATCTTCTGAAAGGTATGATAGCGTCGATTGGTGGAGACTTGACGTTCATGATCTAGGCTTCAAACCAAGACTAATTTGGACCCCCACAACCGTTACACCACTGCTCCGTTGGTTATCAACCACGCGAACATGATTGACCTCGCCGAGAAGGCTTTCCTGCAAGCGAATCGAGAACACAAGCAAGAACAAGATAAACGCAATCTGAAATTGCAATAAATATGAGGCTTATGAAAATAAGGAGGAGTTCAAGTCTTTATTCGAAAGGACTAATCGCCATAGGCGAACAAGATCAAGAACTAGGGCCTTGGTTCACAGCAAGCGGCCTTAGCGGCGACAGTTGCAGCAAAACGATGTCTGTTTCACGAGGAGATCAAGAACTAAACAAAACCCAAACCCTAAGAAGAGTGACGGCTGGTATTTATAGAGTCTTGGGTGTCACCTGCTGGACGCGTCCCCCTAATGGGCCCAAACACGATACACGGTCTAACGGACCAAAAGACGATGTCGCAGCACCCTGATAGATTCTGGATGCTAACTTGTTTTGATGATTTCCATTGATTCTAAAGGTCTTTTGACGTGAAACCAATTGGGTTGGCTTCCTTATCCAATTAGCTTTCCATCCATATGTGGATCATCAAAAATGGAGTCTGGATTCATCCTAGGTGACCAGTTTAAGGCTGACTGGTCCTGGAATTCGAGACAGACTCAAACTTGAGTTGCTTTGGGCCTCCACCTCAGGGACTCGAACCGAATTAGCCTCGAACCTCCTTCTTGCTTAGGACACCCTCGCTGATCTCCTTGGTCTTTATATGGTTCTCCAAGCATGGTCATATGTATAGAGGTCATGTCCTCATCATCCTCCCCCTCGCTTACCCTCTCTCTCACTTAGGAACCACCGTGGCATACAGGCACTCTCAGTGAGGAGGAAGAAGGAGGAGAGGCGATAGTTGGAGAACAAGTAAAAGACTACGATGAGAAGCCCTCTCCCTTCCCCTATTTATGGAGGAAATGTGGTAGCTGAAGAAGGGCAAAGGATCAGAGTGAAAAACTCTCTCCCTCCCCCTATTCAATGTGGACAAGAAATTATGGGACACGCCCTGACCGATGGGACGCCCACTAACCAATGAAACGACGCCTGGTCAGATGGGACGTGGCCTGGGTATGGCCCTCCACTATTGCATGCTAGGCACAAGAACCAAAGCGCCACCGCACGTAGGTGGCTCTCCGCCTCCCCAGGCGGGACTTGGAAAAACCCAAACAATGGGATCTCCGCCAGGAGAGACCATCGGGCTTCCTAAGTCGATCGAACGGCTTAGGAAAGCACCAAGAGATAGGTAAGGAGCAAAGGGACACCCCATGTAGGCCATGCCGATTCTGTCACAACCGACGAGCATGGGTCCTGGTCTAACATTTTCAATTAGAGCTTTTCAAACCCCATCACTCGAGTCATCAAGGTAACACTACCGACCCCCGCTATTTCTTTATATAATTATTCATACATTCATACATGCATTCATTCCATACGCCTGTGCCCCCAGATGATTCGAGCCCTTAATCGCTCGGGGGCTCAGGAACTAAAGCATCGCACGTGTGGTGAAATGTTTCACAACGCTCCATGTTGCGTCACGGAGCGGCAGTTGCCTCATTTAAACATGAGAAATGACCGACCGAGGTACGAAGTTTGGCCCACAAAGGGCTCAAGGCCGCCTTGTGTCAAACAGAGCCAAGGGAGAAAAGTAGATGAGCCTCGTGCAACCCTCGCCCAGTCTATCCCAAAGCAGATAGGGTCATCTCAACCTTCTCGTTCGATCCTAGACCTCTCGCCAAACCCACAGAATCTCCATCGAGGGGAGGCCAGCGGGGCACCCAGGTCAATCTTTGGAATGACCCAGGCATCTGTCGGGTTGTAGGTAAAGGAGCTATGGAATGTCACAAGAGGGCTATGCTAACCCCGTCATGAATGATAGACCCGGATTCCACTCAATCATACCCATTAGCGAGCTCACCAAGCGCGTCACTCGAGCCCAAGCGATCGAGGCAAGCGACAAAGCTTATCCCCTCCAGTTGTGAGAAACCGAGGATAGGGTAACACACACAACTCAAACCGACCCCACCAAGCCCAGCGAGGCCCAGGGGCTCAAGACACACCAACACCTGGGTCTGCGACCCTGAACTCGCCCCATCCCTCAGCTACGCCTCGACTACACACCAAACGCCTAGGTCTGTGACCCCGAACTCACCCCATCCCTCGGCTATGCCTTGACTGCACACCAAATGCCTAGGTCTGTGACCCTGAACTCGCCCCATTAGGATCCATGAGCTCCATCTCGCCTGATCCCCAAAACTAACTGCCTCGGCTGCGTGGGCTGCACCGACACCAGGATCCATGACTCTGACTCACCCAATCCCACGACGCGCACCGAAGCTAGGATCCGTGAGCTTCATCTCATCCGATCCCTAAACTAACTGCCTCGACTGCGTGGGCTACACCGATGCCAGGATTCATGACTCCAACTCGCCCGATCCCATGACGTGCACTGATGCTAGGATCCATGAGCTCTGTCTTGCCCGATCCCTAAAACTAACCGCCTCGGCTGCGCAACGACGCCTTGGTTGACAACTCTGTCTCAACTAAAAAAACACGCACACACGCCCGCTGACAAAACCCCCCAGATAATTCTGCCTGAGTCACCCAGGGGCTTGAGGGTACACCCGCGGATGCACTCATATGCACCTGCTGATAAAACAAAAACTTCCCCCGCTGGCAACACAAAAAACCCCAAGACGATTCTGGCCGAATCACCCGGGCGCTCTAAAACAAAAACTTCCACCGCTGGCAACACGAAAACCCCCTAGATGATTCTACCCGAATCTCCTAGGGGCTCGGGGGCTACACCTGTGGGTACGCTCGCGTGCACCCACCGTTGGGACAAAAATCTCCCAGACGATTCTATCCGAATCGCTTGGGGGCTTAGGGGCTCCTATCGGGTTCATAAACCCGAGGTCCCTTATGGACCGGCTTTCCAACAAAGGCTTGGCCTAGCAAGCAATATTGCAAATAGCGCTCAACTCATGGGCCGGCCTGAGTTCCTAAACAACAGGCTAGAAGGGTGATCCAATCACCGACCAAAAGGCCTGGCCGAGGTGGAACGGCGCTCACCTCTGACTCCAGCCACCTCCGATCACAACATACGGCAAAACTACAAATATTTATGTGTTGGTCACTTTCTACACTGACAAAGTGTATGTCCTGTCTGCCAAATAGTTTTCGTCCGACATCCATCCACACCTTCATACGCTCCACCTCCATGGGACAGTTTTCTATACCTCTTCTCCCATTTCCATCCAGCCCCCACGTCATCGCCCCATGCCAGCACCTCCTCCACGCGGACATATTGAACTCTACCGCCTAGATCTCTTTGGCATGGTTAACATCGGTCTCCTCTACGTTCTCCTCCATGCAATTCCCTCTATGGCTTTGTGGCACGAGTCAAGGCAGTGTCGAATCAGCCATGCCAAGGCCACCATGAGGTCATCCTCCGATGACACCCTCTAGGATTGCAGGGCACGCTGTGCATGTGGATGTGACATGGTGGTCAGTCATGTCGGACGTGGTGATGGTCACCTCGCATCAAATCTCTGGCATAGAGCCCACAGACCTGGCATCCCTAGGTAGTGGTACTCGACCTGCACTGCTTGATGTACGCAGGTGACTCCTCCGTGAACCCACAGCACTTGCACTTGCTCCCTCCACCTCATTGCCTTCCTTTACTTTCCTTACAACATGTAATCTTCATGATTAATCTAGTAGAACTTGAACCACACATGCATGACAGCACAGTTCAATAACTATGAAAACTAATAACATGCAAAGATCTAACATACTAGCATGTGAGCATCATTGAGCGGAACTATTGTATTGTATATAAGGAAAGTAAGCCAAATGATATGGGTTCTCTCATAAAGGACATCAAAATGAAAGGCATGACTACTCTATGTGACAATATATCAGCTAGTAGCTCTGTATATGTCACATCGCACTTACTTATTAAGATCTATGTGCCAACTACCATAAGATGGAAAGTAGGTCAACAAGTTTGAATCCCACATCACAAGGAGCTAGATGCCAATTTGGTTTTAACCAATTATTGATTATAGTAGTTATCCTAGGCTCTGAAAGGCCACATGGATGTTGGCAACTACACTGCTAGTGATGATATTTCTTAGATGTATATTTTACCTATAAAGGTTGTGCTAGCAGTTGAGAGTCCATCCAAGAAGGATATTGGTCATTGTTGCTTTTGCCAAGCAGCCTTTTTTTGCTTAGGTCAATGACTTTATATTAAGAATATTATTTCCCAGATAAATGAAAATTCTTGGTTTTATATGTTCTATTTAAAAGCTTCTCTTCATGCTGAATAATGAATTGATTCGAGCCATGCTTTATATAGAACACGAAATACATTGCAATAAATATAATGACTCAATTTTTCTATATGGCATGAGTAATTAGGTCAAATTTTGGCAATAAAAAAAAGAGTTGGACTATGACATTACTCTGCATCCAAAATTTCTGCTTGGCAGCCATGGCTATATGCCATATTCTTGCTCCCATACTTATGCACACCAAGCTTAATGCGCCTGAAAGCGCAATGCCACCATTAATTGCTTTTTTCCAAACATATGGCCTAGAAGGTCAATGTACACAATGGATAGATTGATTGTCAATTTTATGACAATTGGTGAGTATGAGCCCCAAAAGGACTGTTATAGATAAATTATGGGTTACTAAAGTAACTATAGGTATTAAGTCTCTAGAAGGATGTCTGTGCATTTGTTTGAAATTAAGAACTTGCAGAACAATAGTTTATAATCGATCAGAAGTTATGTGCTCACCAACAAGTTGAGGATACTCCTCCTATAGAAGGAGATATATGCAGTATTCATGCAACTACATTAATAAAGTTCGAGCTCACTACATAAAAAAGTAATCGACCCCCTAATATTCAAGTGCGTAATATTTCCCAAACACATCACCACTAAAGCATACATACACAACACTCACAACACTAGAAGTTGGTGAATGGGGACTTTTTAGTATGCTATTAAATATCTCGGCATTAGGGGTAGATGAATGCCCATCTTATGGAATACCTTGATATTTATGAATCAAAATGCATAAATTCAAACTAAACTAGTTGTTTAGTTACACTCCTCTATTCTATAGCATGGAGTTATGCCAGATAACTATTTGTATCGATGAGGAGCAATAAGATTGGTTAAAATCTAAATGAATGCTTCTACCTAAAGTAGATGTGGATATACCTGGGATTAATTTCATATCTATGTGATATTGGCATTTTGATCAAACTATGCGAATAAGATCTAATCGCCTAAATGTTGATGATAGTTAACATTCATCATAAACCATCAATATAACTTGTATAAATGGCTACAAAGGATCACTGATGTAGACTTAGAGGTTTAAACTGACAAATTCCATGAGTTTTGGTGAATCTGTGTTTTCAGCAAGATTTAATCAGAAAACTGCCAAGGAGGACCTATTTGTAAAAAAATCATAGAATTCTGCCTCGTAAACAGCGTGGGAAGAGTCTAGAAGACTCCATGAGGCTCTCCACTAAAGCAGACCCTGAGCCACTACTATATGGGGCTAGCTAGCCCTACCTATAGGCTAGCCTATGGGCCCCCTATTAGCCTCTCCGTTGTTACGTTGGTTCTCCACCACCTTAAGGACTACATCTCCACCGTTTATTCAAGTTGGTTTGATCCGAGGGCTCAAGATTGATGCTTTGGCCTATATATACCAGCCTGCACCCCCCTCTAGGGCATATATTGGCATTTGATCCTGAGAGCCGAGAAGTCAGAAACCCTAATTCAAATGTCCACCAGCATCAGGGCTAGCAATCAAGAGAAGATTAGTCCTCAATAGGATCTAGTCTTGTATTAGAAATAGTGAGGTAGAGTGAGAGAGAAGAGTTTGGAGGAGTCCTGGCCTATCAGTGCTCTCTCTATGGCTTGTATCCTGGCAGAATCAAGTTCTTCTTGAGCTTGCTTTCTGAGATTTATCTGGTAATCGACTTTTAATTCAAGTAAGCATCTTGTTCATATTGTTCTTTAGGTTTGCGACTCTCTTTTGAGCACTTTAATCCTTGTAGCTCTCGGGTTAAAGTAGTATTCGTAGTGTAAGCATGGTGCTTAGACTTGATTACTCATGGATGTACCCTATTTTCTGGATCGGTGGTAACTTGCGAGGGTGACTCTTATAGCCTCGCTAAATCCTTTATAGTCCACCTCCCGTTAGTAGGCCTAGCAAGACTTTGTTGCTATAGGAAACATACTCTGCCTAGGTTTTTTCTAGTAATATCCCCAGAATTGAACAATAGAAGACAAAGCTTACCGAAGTTAGAACTAGAAGACTTTAGTAGTCTCCTCTACGCTCCTATTATCTAGCCTTAATTGTGAAGTTGGGTTAAGTTAAATTTGATTATTCTCACACATGTTTTCTCAAGTTCGATATAAAATTGGGTACTCCAGATGAAGTGCTACATTGGTATATTATCCATGTGCTTACGGATTATTTTGTGTGCATTAATTTATATCAATAAGCATTTCTAGCGCAATTGCCGGGGAAATAGTTGCCGAGTTAACTTTGAACCTAGCTTACACTTGTATCATTATTCTTTTATCTTTTATCTTCTCTTTTTCTTTTTACCATGGATCTAGAATTCACCCCTATCTACCAATATGGTGCACTCACGAGTGCAAGCCTGCAGCCAAAAGAGTCTTCAAAGCCTATCTGAAAGTGCATCTAGCCCTTTAGTGGGTTTTGGGTAATTGAATGACAACGTGATTAAAGGACTAACCCATTTGCTAAGTGTGAACAGGTAATAGGTTATCTCACAGGTACTTAATGAAAGCCAAAATGATGTGTTGTTGTATAAACAATCTAGTTCAAGCACAAGACAACAATGCAAATGGAATTCAAGTGAAGGCTTATTTCTTGTGGGATTTCCATGTACTATGTGAAAGCAAGCTCATGATTATTAATTAATGAGACATGAGGGATTGCATATGGAATGGTCTCATATTTGAAGCTTGCTAAATTAAAATGAAAAAGATAACAATACATATGAATGGATGATTCAACACAAGATGTGACTTGATGGCTTGAGATGGTGAAGATAGCAAGGAAAGGCTTCAAGGTACTAAGCAAGGGTGAAGGACAAGCGATGGCTTGGCGGCCGAAGAACCTAGCTAGGGTGAAGAAGAAAGTACTTGCATTTAGTTGAGGTACTAATCAAGCTAAGATGGTCATATTGATGTGAAGGATCAAATCTATAATGAAGTATTTGATGGAAGTGACTTGATACATTTGGGATTATTCAAACTTGATGAATGGAATCAAGTCACATGCTCAAGATGGCTATGCTCAAGTGAAAAGATCAACATCAACATGTTAGCACCCTTACTTGATGAAGATTGGAAGGGACGGCATCAATTCAAAAGAACAACTCAAGTGGTACAAATTCATATTTCCATTTATCATGTTGATAGATAATGTTTCATAAGTGCTCAAGCCAACCCATGTGAGGTTTGATTATTTGAGCGACAAAAGAGCTAGCTGGTTTTTTGCTGGTCTGGCAATACCGGACATGTCTGGTATTCATACCGGACATGTCCGGTATTTGTCTAGCAGCTGTAAAATTGTTGTTCTCGGGTTGGTTCGTCGGGAGTTCCGACGTAGTTCGGGAGTTCCGACGGTCGGGAGTCCCGGCATGGGTCGGGAGTTCCGATGTCTCGCACTTCAACAGACTTGGAGGTTTCACTGTCCTGGTCATACCGGACATGTCCGGTATGGATGACCAGAAGCCAACGGCTAGTTTTCAAAAGTCTTGAGGGTCGAGAGTTTCGACGGTCGGGAGTTCCGACATACGTCGGGAGTTCCGACGCCTCACTAACTTTAACTCAGTTACATGTTTTTCAAAATTGCTGAGGGTCGGGGGTTCCGACGGTCGGAAGTCCCAGCATTCTTCGGGAGTTCCGACGCCTCACAACATCACTGTAACTTAGTTACCGTTGGCGCAGTGTGAGTCATACCGGACGTGTCTGGTATTGCAACGGCTATAAAACGGCTAGTTTTTCAAGGGGGCTATAAATACCCCAAGCCTCCACCTTTGGAGGCTACTAATTCTGCTGAGATAGACACACATTTTTTAGCCTTGCCAACTCTCCTAAACCCTCTCTTAGTGAGTGTGTGATCCAAATTGTGAAATCAATTTGTGGGTTGAGAAAGAATTTGAAAAAGAGAGCAAGCCACCACTTGAGCACTTGTGCATATTGTAAATCTCGTGATTCGCATTTGTTACTCTTTGACTCTTCGGTCCTAGATGGCTAGGCGTCGCCGAAGAGCAACCGAGAGATTGTGGTTGCTTTAGAAAGTTTGTAATGGTCGATTCCGCCGCCTTGGAATCAAATTAGTGGAAGGAGGAAAAGGAGTTGGAAAAGACTCTGGCTAGGGTGACCTTCATGGTACCCTCTAGGGCTGACCTTCGCTGGATCGCCCGCAGCCCCCTCAATGGAGAGTAGGACTTGAACGAGTCCAAACTTTGGTAAAACAAATATCATGTCTAAATTTGCATTTCATTTGATATTTGTGTTGCTCTAGCTATTCTGCAGGTTCTCTGTGTATATTGTCATCTCCATTAGGTGCCTGCAGTTTGGTTTGAAGATAGAAATTGAAAGGAGCAAGTTCGGGGCCGATCTGCAAAAATCGTGTATACCGGACATGTCCGGTATTCATACCGGACACGTCCGGTATTTCCTGCCTGCACTAAAAATATTTATTCTCTGTTCTAACTTGGTGTTGCAGGGTTGTAGCTTCTAGATATATTCTTTATACCTTGTTTACTTTGTGGCTAACTTGTGAGGGGTGGTAGTACTCTTAATTTGGAGTTTCTATTTTGGAAACTCCCCTTTCTAATTGTTTCCGCATTTAAAGGTGTTAATTTTTAGAAATGCCTATTTACCCCCTCTAGGTGGCATCCTAGATCCTTTCAATTGGTATCAGAGAGAGGTTCTCACCTAAAGCTTCACCGCCATGAGAAAAGGATGTCGACGCCTATCGAGTTGGAGCCGATGCTTCTCCAAAATGATGGTTAAAACTTTCTAACTTGGTCAATACATGTACTCAATGCTTTTAGAGATATTAGTCCTCTTGTTGAGCATATTGTGGATGCAAGCATACCTCTTTCTATAGTTGATTGGAGCAACTACAAAAATTTGTCAAAAGAGGAAGAGATATGCGTGCAACTCAATGCTCAAGCTATTAATATTATTTTGAGTACATTGAGTGCAGAGGTTCAAGATGAGGCAATATTCAATGGACAACCACCTCCAGAGAGTGCTCATCTCATTTGGACCAAACTCATTGAGTTATATGGAGAATCCAAATGCGATGATGCACTTGAGGTCGAGTCAATGGAAAGTATGTCCATTATGTCTTCATGCAGCAAAGAAGCCTCACAAGACCTCAAGAGCACCGAGCCGGAGCAAGAAGTGCAAGCAGCACATGACGTGCTGTCTGCCTACACATACCAGACGTATCCGGTATGCCTACCAGACGTGTCCGGTATGGTCGAGGCAGCAGACCAGCAAGCAGATGTTTGCAGCAATGCTCAAGCCCGATGGCGACCAAGTGATGAGTCAACCTCAATATCTTATGATACTCATCACTTGTGTCTCATGGCCAAGAAAAGCAAGAAGAAGGCTAGCAAGAGAGATCAAGCCAAGGAGATAGCACGAGTAGATGATCAAGTAGAGAGTGATGTTGAAGTTGGAGACAACTACAACCTTGATCATCTCAACCACAAAGACAAGTTCATCATCATGAAGATAGTCGAAAAGAATGATGAGCTTGAAGAAGAGATTGAGAAGCAAGAGCAATCGCTTCAAAATCAAGAAAAGTTTCTCATCTCCAAATTACAAGAGCTAAAGGCAATTAATGAGAGGTATGAAAAATTATCAATTGAGCATGCTTTAGTTACTAACTCCTCTTCTAGTATTTCACAACTAGAGAAGGAAAACTTCGAGCTCAAGGCAAGGCTAGATGAACTATCAAGCAAGTATAATGAGCTACAAGCAAATTATGTTCATCTAAAGTGCTCTCATGAGGAAGTAGTAGAATCAAGCATCATGCTTGAGGTAGCACATGAGGTTGTGATCACATCGGTAAAATCCTCTCAACCTCTCACACATTTACTCACTAGTACACCATCTCAATTAAATGTTTCTTGTGCTAATGAGTGTGCTCCCCAAGCAAGCCAATCTTTGGTTGAGCTAAATCTTATAGAAAACATAGAGCTCAAAGAAGAAGTGCAAAGATTAAAGAAAGATGTGATTCAGTTGAAGGGTAAGGAGAAAGCACAACCTTCTCAAGATAACCGTGATAACATGGTGAAGAAGCTTGAGAAGGGTTCAAACCTTGCTTCCTCCAAAGCCCAACAAAAGAATCACATCTCAAGCAAGGCCAACACAACCAAGAGCAAGAAACATGGAAAAAGAATGTGCTATGGTTGTGGATTGTATGGACATGAGTGGGCTATGTGTCCACACAAGAGTTGGGCTAACAAGGTTGAAGCCGCCAATCAAAAGGCTTCTACCAAGGAGGCCAAGCAAGTGAAGAGTCATGGACAAAGTGCTTGTCTCATGAGCAAGAAATTGGGGCATCCTACCAAGAAATGCCCAATGTATAAAGAAGCAAGAAAGGAAGCCCAAGTTGCAACTAGAAGATGCTATGTGTGCAATGAGATGGGCCACAAGGTTGATGGATGTCCATACAAGCAAAACAAGCATAGAGCAAACAAAGGTCGCATATGCTATGCTTGTGGAAGAAAGGGGCATCTAAGCTATGATTGCCCAAATGGTAACATCCCTAAGCCGAACACATTTGTTTATGATAATATGTTTAGGAAGACCACAAATGGAATTAGCACTAGCAAGGTGATGTGTTCATCACAAACTAGTACTAAGGCCATTTGGGTGCCTAAGCACTTGTTGACTAACCCAAAAGGACCCAACAAGAGTTGGGTACCAAAATATGCTTAGGTTGATAATGTAGGTACTTGGTGGTGAGATGAAAGCTTCAGGGTGGTTGAGCAAGCAAATTGACAATATTCACTCAATCTATCAACCAATTCTCATCATAATCTCTTATATGGTTGACCCGAAGATAATTCAAAGAACATATCATATATTTCATCCTCACCATTGGTAACAAGTACCTAAACCTTGTAGGATAGCCACTTTGTTTGTTTCATGTTCTATAGTTCACAAATAGGTACATTTGTGAAATAATGAAAGTGGCTAATAAGATTCAATTAAAAGGAATTCTACTTTGCCATATGATGCTTTTAATGGCTCTCTAGTAAAGCAATTCATTTGTTGAGATGCAAATTTACAATAAATACTAGAGCTAAAATTACAAGCAGTGAATTAATTGGTTCTGTCCTAAACCTATCGGACGTGTCCGGTATTACTATCAGACATGTCCGGTATGGCCAGGGACAGAAAATCAGTGCTTCTGTTCTGTGTATTCCAGACGTGTCTGGTATACTACCAGACATGTCCGGTATTGCATGGACCAGAACACTAATTGTGTTGCAACTGAGTATTTGATCCATACATTTTTTATATATCCCTAACTTACTCAGAAGCTTGTGTTTTATCAAATCTAAGTGGATTGTGAGCATCTCTTAAACTCACTTTTAACTATGGCAATCTTATTTGGTTTATGGTCAAAATGAAAATTGGCTCTCAATTTCTTATTAGAATAAAAGTGCTTGTTGAAAGTCATTCAAAATACTTGAAGCACTTATTTAGGGCGAGCTAAATTTCTATTTTGCATCATTGTGGACTAACAAATTTATCTAGCACTCTTTGTAGTCCTTTGGATGAAAAATTGAATTTGTATCAAGCATGATTACTTGGCAATCAAGGTCAACATAAAGATTATCATGCCATGTATCTTCTTAGTGGTATTCTTGTGGGCTCAAGGCAAAGGTATGTGTTTACATACATACATTATAAGTGCATCTAAGGCCCTTTATATGTTAGAATATGCATTTGTGTGACATAGGAGAGATGTTTTTCAAAACCCCTAACTAGCATGAGTAGGAAGTGTGAATTTAAAAAACTATTTGAATCTTGGTCTTTGTGACCTAGCCTTGCCATGTGATGATTATAGCTCTCCTTGATTGTTTGATCAGCTAATCACACATGACATGGCTCTCTTAAGTCCACAATCTACTTTGTCTCACTTTATCTCTCTCAAGCAAGCAAATTATTGATTATGCCATATATTTGGAAAAGAGAAAATAAATTGATGGCATTCGATAAGAAAAGTGATAGTACTCAGTTTGGATCAAGACCATACACCTTTTTGGACTGAGCAACAACAGAGAAAGGGTTTGGAAGAGTGAGAACACATTTTGGAATTATTTGGGCCAGCCCGCGTATACCGGACGTGTCCGGTATGCTACCGGACGTGTCTGGTATGAGCGCGACTATAAAAACAGAGCATACCCCTTTGGCCCAAATAGACTTGCCTCCTCCAAATCAACCAGCCAATGCCCTTCTTCCCACCTAGGGTGACCAAGGATTTCACCAAGGAAAAGAGAGAGAGAGGGAGATTGCATTGGAGAAGGCTTGGATCAAGGATTGAAGGCCCATGGATTTGGATTTCACATCGCATTCTCATCTCTCCTCTCAAGGTACCCTAATCACAGACCTCGTCCAATCTACTTGGTCAATACATGATTTGAAAATTCATTCGGTCAATATGCTGCATTGGTGATGGAGAAGCAATGCCCAAAGTTTGGTATTAATCCATGTTGGTTTGAATCAAGGAACCCTGGTTAGGGTTGCTGGTCGCCCATACCGGACGTGTCTGGTATGCTATCGGACGTGTCTGGTATGACCCAGCAGAGCAGGCTCTCTGCTTCCTTTGATTCAATGCTATCCTAGAATTGTTTATTAGGCACAGTTTCTTCTGTATCTATGTTTTGCAAACCTTGATAATGGTGTGTCAAGGTGATTGTAAAACCTTGGATAAAAGAATCTATGTCTAATTACAATTCAAGAATAAGCTATGGGCAAGTATCTAAAATTCTTTGGAAATCTTTGGATATAGGACAGCAGCCATGAGTGGATGACAGGAGCCGAGGTCCAAGCACAGGCATGATCTAGCACTTGAGAAGTACAAGAAGGCGAGACAGGATATGCATCCTGGATTTTAGCCGACCAACAGGAGGTCCACCAGGGCTGCCTCTAGTGCAGCAGCTCAGTATGCAGAGAGGTCCGGGAGCTCTTCTTCTAATACAGACACTGATGAGTTCAGAGTGGAGTCTAGAGATGAAAGAAAGAGGAAGAGCACTAATAGAGGATCAAATGGTGACAGCTCAGATGAGGAGCAGGAGATTGAGGAGGAGGAGTCAGTTCCTCCAGTTCAGCACCAGCCTGGTCAGGGGATGCACTATGGTCTCCTTGAGACACGTCTACCCAATGTACCCTCCTATGTTTCTAGGGTTGATTACAGAGGAAAGGGTATGACCAGGAGAGCTAGAGATGAGCGAAGGGTTGATCCGAGGAGCTTACCTAAGGTTCAGTACGATCACCGCTTCTAGACAGCCTTTCACCTAGACTTCTACTCCAGTGTGATTCTCACCAGGAACCTTGTGATTGCTAGGTCTCAGTGGATTGACTAGCAGTACATTAGAGAGTTGCAGAAGGCCTCAGTTGATCATGCCATTGCTATTTGCCAGTGCACTGGGGTTTATGAGATCATGGAGTTCCAACATGACTGGAACACAGAGGTAGTAGCTCAGTTCTATGCTACTCTATTTGTTGAGGAGGATGAGCGGCGGATGCACTGGATGCTTGAGGGTTAGTGGTACAGTGTTGACTATGATGTTTTTGCCGCCTAGCTTGGCTTCTCAGAGGATGATCTCTAGAGAGACAGGATCCACACCGAGCAGGTGTTACCCCCTGAGCAGCTCGCATATATGTATCCTCCTGGTGGTGAGAGAGGAGCTATGGGGAAGGTTCTAGGTCTTCACCCTACCTACAGATACCTGGACAGGATGTTCAGGAAGACTATTGACTACAAGGGTGGAGACAAGGGCAACATTGTAGATTATTCCAGGAACCTACTCCATAGGATGGCACCTGATGCTCGGCCTTTCAGCGTGTTTGACTTTATTTGGTCTGAGATCAGGAGTGTTGGAGAGAGGCCCCTCAAGGGCTGTGGTTTTGCTCCTTATATCATGCATATGATTGAGCAGGTGATAGGGCACACATTCGAGTATGATAAGATTCACAAGGCCCTGAAGATTATTGCAGATCTGCCTGAGACAGGGTTACCTCCAGTAGGACCAGGAGGAGCAGCCACAGCACTAGAGGCAGATGCACCTAGGAGTGGTGCACCAGTAGGAGCCTCACCTTCACCACGTGCTCCTTCACATTCTACTTCATGCCATGGTAGTCCTCCCTTGCCTATTCATAGGCTTTTAAGCTCCATATTTGGGATGTGCCGTGACATCTAGACTAGGCAGCAGAAGGAGAGGGAGGCTAGGAGGAAGAACACTCGGACTTTGAAGCAAATTGCTTCTAATCTTAAGCTTGATCCTCCTAGATCTCCTCTATCAGATGAGGTAGCTAGTGAGCAGGAGACTGAGCAGCAGCAGCAAGCCAGATATGACAGAGAGTATGTTGAGTTCATACAGCGACAGCAGCAGCAGCAGACACCTGAGCACCCTGACACTCTACCACTTCAGGCTCGTGTGCCTACTCACTCTCAGCCATGTCCCAGCACTACCGATGACTATGCTACAGATTGGTGGAGTGACTTGACAGGTGGTGGCAGCTACTACAGCTCTGGTGGCTACGACCCATCTGGTGCTGGTGGTTCTTGTCCGGCTGGTGTTACCCGCTCTGATGACGAAGATGTTGGGAGAGATGATGATGATGATGAGTGATGCCAGAGATTAGTGACAGCTTGTAGCCCCTTTGTCCTTAGTATGTCATTGTTGGACCTTTGTGGTGATAGATGACAAAGGGGGAGAGAGACTGATTAAAGCTTCAGGATAGGTTCTTTTGCTTATCTTTGTACCTGAAGATATGTACTGTAGGCTATAGTTTGTTTTTGAGCTTCATTGATTATATCTTGTGAGAGATGAGACTTTTGCTTTATCTATGTATCTCTTGAGACATGATCTTTATCTATATATCAGTGGTTTCTGGACTTGAGAAAATTTGTAATGAGTGCTATGTGTGAATTACATGTGTCATATTTATTTTCATAAGGACTATGCATGCTAGAATGAAAATATTTGATGTGATGCCTTTATATTTATTCTTGTATGATATATCTTGTCATATGCATCACGGTTTCTCTTTGTCACACACACATGCACCCCATGGATGCAATGATTTAGGGGGAGTCTCCTATTTGTTTTAGTATGTGCAACTGACATTTGAGGTCAGTTTGTGAATTCTAATCATAAGCACATATTAAGGGGGAGCCTCTCATAAATCATTGAACCCAAAAGTTTAAATGTTTATATCATTTTATAAGCTTTAATCAAGTTGTCATCAATCACCAAAAAGGGGGAGATTGAAAGTGCATCTAGCCCTTTAGTGGGTTTTGGGTGATTGAATGACAACGTGATTAAAGGACTAACCCATTTGCTAAATGTGAACAGGTAATAGGTTATCTCATAGGTACTTAATAAAAGCCAAAATGATGTGTTGTTGTATAAACAATCTAGTTCAAGCACAAGACAACAATGCAAATGGAATTCAAGTGAAGGCTTATTTCTTGTGGGATTTCCATGTACTATGTGAAAGCAAGCTCATGATTATTAGTTAATGAGATATGAGGGATTGCATATGAAATGGTCTCATATTTGAAGCTTGCTAAATTAAAATGAAAAAGATAACAATACATATGAATGGATGATTCAACACAAGATGTGACTTGATGGCTTGAGATGGTGAAGATAGCAAGGAAAGGCTTTGAGGTACTAAGCAAGGGTGAAAGGCAAGCGACGGCTTAGCAGCCGAAGAACCTAGCTAGGGTGAAGAAGAAAGTACTTGCATTTAGTTGAGGTACTAATCAAGCTAAGATGGTCATATTGATGTGAAGGATTAAATCTATAATGAAGTATTTGATGGAAGTGACTTGATACATTTGGGATTATTCAAACTTGATGAATGGAATCAAGTCACATGCTCAAGATGGCTATGCTCAAGTGAAAAGATCAACATCAACATGTTAGCACCCTTACTTGATGAAGATTGGAAGGGACGGCATCAATTCAAAAGAACAACTCAAGTGGTACAAATTCATATTTCCGTTTATCTTGAGTTTAATAGGTATGCCGTACTATTAAGAGGGATGCATCATGTTGATAGATAATGTTTCATAAGTGCTCAAGCCAACCCATGTGAGGTTTGATTATTTGAACGACAAAAGAGCTGACTGGTTTTTTGCTGGTCTGGCAATACCGGACGTGTCCGGTATTCATACTGGACATGTCCGGTATTTGTCCAGCAGCTGTAAAATTGTTGTTCTCGAGTTGGTTCGTCGAGAGTTCCGACGTAGTTTGGGAGTTCCGACGGTCGGGAGTCCCGGCATGGGTCGGGAGTTCCGACGTCTCGCACTTCAATAGACTTGGAGGTTTCACTGTCCTAGTCATACTAGACGTGTCCGATATTCATACCGGACGTGTCCGGTATGGATGACCAGAAGCCAACGGCTAGTTTTCAAAAGTCTTGAGGGTCGGGAGTTCCGACGTGAGTTGGGAGTTCCGATGGTCGGGAGTTCCGACATACGTCGGGAGTTTCGACGCCTCACTAACTTTAACTCAGTTACATGTTTTTTTAAATTGCTAAGGGTCGGGGGTTCCGACTTGAGTCGGGAGTTCCGATGGTCGGAAGTCCCGGCATTCTTCGGGAGTTCCGACTCCTCACAACATCACTGTAACTTAGTTACCGTTGGCGCAGTGTGAGTCATACCGGACATGTCCGGTATTGCAACGGCTATAAAACGGCTAGTTTTTCAAGGGGGCTATAAATACCCCCAAGCCTCCACCTTTGGAGGCTGCTGATTCTGCTGAGATAGACACACGTTTTTGAGCCTTGCCAACTCTCCTAAACCCTCTCTTAGTGAGTGTGTGATCCAAATTGCAAAATGAATTTGTGGGTTGAGAAAGAATTTGAAAAAGAGAGCAAGCCACCACTTGAGCACTTGTGCATATTGTCAATCTCGTGATTCGCATATGTTACTCTTGGACTCTTCGGTCCTAGACGGCTAGGCATCGCCGGAGAGCAACCGAGAGATTGTGGTTGCTTTGGAAAGTCTGTAACGGTCGATTCCGCCGCCTCGGAATCAAATTAGTGGAAGGAGGAAAAGGAGTTGGAAAAGACTCTGGCTAGAGTGACCTTCGTGGTACCCTCTAGGGCTGACCTTCGCTGGGTCGCCCGCAGCCCCCTCAACGGAGAGTAGGACTCGAACGAGTCTGAACTTCGGTAAAACAAATATCGTGTCTAAATTCGCATTTCATTTGATATTTGTGTTGCTCTAGCTGTTCTGTAGGTTCTCTATGTATATTGTCATCTCCATTAGGTGCCTGCAGTTTGGTTTGAAGATAGAAATCGAAAGGAGCAAGTTCGGGGCCGATCTGCAGAAATCGTGTATACCGGACACGTCCGGTATTCATACCGAACACGTCCGGTATTTCCTGCCTACACTGAAAATATTTATTCTCTGTTCTAACTTGGTGTTGCAGGGTTGTAGCTTCTAGATATATTCTTTATACCTTGTTTACTTTGTGGCTAACTTGTGAGGGGTGGTAGTACTCTTAATTTGGAGTTTCCATTTTGGAAACTCCCCTTTCTAATTATTTCCGCATTTAAAGGTGTTAATTTTCAGAAACGCCTATTCACCCCCCTCTAGGCGGCATCTTAGGTCTGTATGGGTCTTGATAGGAAAACCTTGGAGCTTCTTAATACAGCCTCAGAAGGCTCGTTCTTGCATGTCTTCGTCAATGCTAGGAGAAGCATTCTTATGAAAATCTTAGAGAACATCCCCGAAGAAGTAGAAGAGAAGCCATTAGAGTAAGAATCCTAGATAGTTGAACCCAAATCTTTACCAAACCCATCACCAACTTCAGCTATCCCAAATCCTGAACCACTGGAAAAGGAGAAAACTCCAATTTCAGACTTCATGCTTGAATTCGAGGATAAACTTTTCGATGAATATGGAAATACCTCGAATTACCATACCATGAGGAGACCTCAGAAGTCTAGGAAATCATCATCCAATAAATAACCTTTAGACCTGTAACACCCAAAATTTTTCATTCTTTTAAAATAAGTAAATTTGATTTAATTATGTTATTAAGTGAGCATTCAATTATAGGAAATTAATAATTTTTGGGGAATTAAAATCAATTATAAGATTTGAAACTTTTGATGCATACATGCTGCTACAATATTTATTCATGGGATGATTGTTCTTGAATTAGAGTTCAAATGAATTCAAAAATTATTTGAAAATGCTTTTTGGAAAAATTGTTTGGAAAATAAAAAGGAAAAATGATCATCTCCCCCTCCTTCCTTGTTTTCGGCCCGCGAGCTATTTCCCTGGCAACCGCCAGCCCAGCTCCCCTCTCCCCTTTCCCCGCTCGGCCTAGCAGCCGCTCGGCCCAACAGCCGTGCCAGCCCAGCAGCCGCGCCAGGCAACCGCCCACGCCCCCGTGCCCTGCCACTGACGCCCGGGCCCACTTGTCGGCACCGTCTTCACCCCCGTGCGCCTCGGAACCGCCCGGCCTGGCCACAACCGTCGCCCACGAATGATGTCGTGGGAGCACCCCCCCTGGTGCCTCGGCCGCTTCAAAAAGCAGCCCGACCCCCCGCGCGCACCCGGCTACCCCCCCCCCCACTCTTGTTTGCGCGCTTGCCAAGCACCGAGGAAGGCCGCAACCGCCATAGCCGTGGTCGTCGGGATCCGCCATCGTCGAGCTCGGGACCTCCGTGCGAACCTCCATCACCGAGCCACCTCCGCTCCGGTTTTCACCACGGTGAGACTCGTCGTTCTCCCCTCTATCTCCTTGAGTAGCTTATTTCTCATTTTTTTGGCTTCTTGAGCCTTGGCCATGAGCTCCATGAGCAATGGTCGCCGGCCATGGCGGCCATCGCGCTAGCCGCCTTTCCCGACCGCCAAAACAGCATGGCCGCAACCCCCCTTCTTCCCCCACGCTCACCGGTGCCGTTGGAGGTCCATTTGGTGAACCCTAGACCCTAACCGTGCGCGACCATGACCTTCACGCCATCGGCAATGGCGCCTGGCCGCCGGTGACACTGTTCCAACCGGCCGTCCCTCCCCAGGCCGATCCTAACCGCCCATCGCAAGATCAACGGCCAGGATTAGAAGTTACCCCTTCATGGGTAATTATGCAAAAGAGTCCCTAGACTTTTCTAAGTCCTAACCCACAGCCCAAAGCATATTTCCCCGAATGCGCAATCCCGTTTGGAAAGCGTAAACTCCACGGCTTAAGTTAGAAATACGTTTTCAGTATTTACAGAAATGCCATTTGAACTGTTTCGCTTATAAAATTATCGTTTTAGCTCCGAATTGATCCATTCAAATCGCGTTAGCTTCGTAATTTCATAAGCTACATGTTGGAGCTACTGTTAGTCAAGTTTAGAACTTTTTAATTTCATGATTAGATTTAATTAAATATATGGCTATAGGAAAACCCGTTTAAATCATAACTTTCGCATTTTAGCTCCGTTTTTCGTGAACTTCACGTTGATGTGATCGTAGCGAGACGTAGATTAGTTTTACAAACATTTTATCTTGATTTCAATACTGTTGGTGTACTGTTCTAATGATAGGAATGTTTGCTTTGTATGAATGCTTTTGGAATGTTGTATGTTGCTGTGTTGGTCACGTTTAGACGGTGAGGAAAACGTGGGAGACCAAGAACTCTTCGACGACCAGTAGGACTAGCACGAGTTTGTGAACCAAGGCAAGTATAACATGGGCCTTCCTTGATGTCCTATTTCACCTTAATCAATTACTCATTTGCATGTGTCTAATTTTGATACCCGTAAGGACATCCTAGTGATTGTTTATCCTGTTCCTTGTCTCCTATGGGTTAAATGCATATGGGTAGATTGCTAGTGCTCTAACTGAACTTGACATACATGTTGATGAATAATACTATGGAACAAAGTGAGTAACATGATTTATAACAACTATTCCATAGGGCGAAAGTGCAAATGACCTTTGTTCATGTTGCTCCCGGCCCTCCATAAGGACTTATCTATCGGCAAAAGCTGGGACTGACAGTGCAACCGGGAGAGTCATATGGCTCTAACTTTAGCTCAGTAATAGGACCTTTCCTAGCTTGTTAGAGGTTACCTTTTAGTGCAAATGGGGCTTGCCACTTTGGGTATAGGGCTGCCTCTGTTCTTATGAGTATAGCCGCGATGGATTTGTGCCATAGGAAAGGGGGGTCCCTACATCTGCCTGCCAAGGAAACCTAGCGACCCTAACTTGTTAGGAAAACCTATGAAATAGCTTCATAGTGTACCCTGCCCGCTCACCTTGGTAGTGACATGGGAGTAATTAACCTAGGCATATAGGGATCATGACTCACGGTGAATGTGCACCACCTCTGCAGAGGGTAACAAACTGTTATAACAGCCGTGCTCATGATTACGAGTGGCCCGGAAAACACATAGAATAACTGGATACTTGTTGATGATCATTTATGTTGGTATATGATGGATATATGATACACTTGACTCTGATAATTGTTCTTATGGGATTAAATGGGAGCTTAAGCAAAACTTGATAATACTTGAGAATAAAAGTTTGACCTATTAAAAATGCTAACTGCAGTAAACTAGAGTCTATCCTTTTTTAGCTTCATAACCCCATGTTAGCTTGCTAAGCACGGAATGTACTTACACTTGTTTATTTTCTTTACTTGGATAAAAATCCCGAATGGGTAACAGATGACAACGGGTATGAGGATTTCTCGGAGGATTATTAGGCTTGTGGTCAACCAGTTGACCTTCCCTGTGATGACGGCCATGAGAGTTTTATTATCTTTTTATTATTCCGCTGTGATGTATAAGACTAAGTTTTATTATAACTCTGATGTATGAGACACCGTGATGATACTTTATGTAATTTGTCAGCTTGTGTGTGTGATTGATTTCTGGGCATACACGAGTTTTGTACATTTAATTTTATCCTTAAAATTGGGTGTGACAAATTGGTATCAGAGCCGTGTTGACTGCAGGACGCAAGCCTAGTTAGAAAATGGTCATTTTAGCATCTTTGCTCCTCTGGTTTCTTGCTTACTGACTTATTCTTGTTATTTTATTAAAACATTTATGCTTTTCATACCTTAATCTATTATTTAAAATTGTTGATTCTAATTTCATCTCACTTTAAATCTATAGATGTCTCATAATCCGAAGACTGCTCGACTCAGCGCCGCCGGCTATCGTGCCATGTTCGCACCGCGTGCCCCACCGACGGAGAGGGAGATTGTGATCATCTCCGACGACGAGGAGATGGCTACACCGACGCCTACACCTACTCCTACACCAGTCGCCGTGCCTGTCTATCCTATTGTAGCTACACCTAAGGAGCCAACGGCTACTTCCCCTACACCTGCACCCTCCCCAGCTACCCCCATGGAGGACGAGGAGATTGGCTAGAAGTGCAAGTACTACTTCAAGCCAGCTCCAGAGACAGCCTACTACCACACTCTCCTCACCCACGTGCTGGACGACTACTTCCCCGACCTGCACGCCTCCATCAGCTACCACTATGCCGAGTACCAGCACCCACTGGAGGCTACCTTCTAGAAGGTAGAGCTGGTGGTCACCGCATGGAACGATATCATTAATGGACATGAGGTGGAGACTATCCACTGTGCCCCTGCCAGGAGAGCCCATGCTTTGGATGGCATGGAGGATGCAGCACAGAATGCCTACATCCACTACCATGGTCGTTGCTTTGAGGCCATGAGGGAGGATCGCTTTAGGTTCCTTCCTTGAAATGATCATGAGGGTGTTTGGTAGGTTTTGGCCCCACCAGAGAATGACCCAACTCTAGAGGCAACGGTGCAACATGTCCACGCTATGCAGGGAGTGGATGATGACGTCAAAGGAGAACTACGTGTATCTCAGAGGGCTCAGAGACGTCTTCAGAAACAAGTGGATGAACTTCGAGCACAACTTGGATAGCCTTCCATCTACAAGAAGAAGCGCCATTCTTTCACCATGATTGACACCGCTCCATAGGTGTTAGGTGCCTTGATCTAGATTATCACGTCGTTAGTTCATGTTTTTATTTAGTCTTGTTGGTCTTGTGAACTTGGTTGATTAGATGTTTAATTTGTAAACTTGGTTGATTTGGTATTTTACTTGATTGCTGGAAGTTTGTGGGCATGTCCACAACTTCCTTAGATGAGAACTTTAAATTTAGAATGAAATCTTAATGCAGATGTTTCGTTTTATCTTATCTCTGCTGTGCTGATTTCTAGAGCAGCCTGTGTTCTTTATCTGGTATCTCGAAATCTGGGATGATAAAAATTCTGAAATTTTTGTGGAGATAACTAGACCTCTGTATCTTTCAAGTGTCTTTAGAATCACATCAATAGCTATTCAGGTTTGGGAGATCTAGCTGTCACAAGTTGATGTTCCTGCGCTGTCTGGAACTCAGAACAGTTTCGGTTTAGCTCTACTTTTGACTATGTGTGAGTTCGAATCTGTAAAAGTGGTCTAAATGAAAGTTGTAGCTGATGTCCTAAGCTTTCTAACGAATCTTGGTGCTAACTCGAGTTATAACAGTTTTACTGAACTGCTGAATTTGAATCTTGTCCAGAAAATTCTCAGCATTGTTTCTTATCTTTTGTAAGCTCTCTATAATTGGAAAAAATCTCTAAATTTTGCACATTTATTGGAAAACAGATGGCCGCAAGAGGAGGAAGAGGCAGAGGCTGTGGTCATGGGCGTGATGCTCTTATAAATCCACCACTGCCACCTGTGACCATGGAACAGATATTGGGAATGCAAGCGCAGCTGATGCAAGCTATGATGCAGCGCTTAGACATTGAACCTGCAAGAGGGCCACCGCCTGTCCAGGTTAGAGATAAGCGAGGAGAGTTTATGAAAGGTCATCCACCGGTGTTCACCCATGCCTCAGACCCTATGGAGGCCGATGATTGGTTGCGTGCTGTGGAGAAACAACTGAACATAGCACAATGCAACGACCTTGAGAAGGTGTTGTACGCCTCTAGGCAACTCCAAGGAGCTGCTCAGGATTGGTGGGAATCATTCCAGTTTGGACGTCCAACAATGCTCCTGCTATCACTTGGCAGGAATTCAAGGACAGTTTCCGGTCATACCATATTCCTGATGGACTAGTGGAACTGAAGCAGGAAGAATTCAGATCTCTCAAGCAAGGATCAATGGCTGTGGCGGAGTATCAGGACAAGTTCGCACAACTATCTCGCTATGCTCCTAATGATGTGGTAGATGACAAGGATAAGCAACACCGTTTCCTCAAGGGACTCTATGATGGACTGCAGCTCCAGCTGATGTCTAATACTTATCCTAACTTCCAGTCTTTGGTGAATCATGCAATCGTGATTGATGATAAGCGCAAGGAGATGGAAGCTAAGAAGAGAAGGCTCCAAGGGCAAGCTTCTGGAAGTAACACTCACCCACATGCTTATCCCCAGCAAGGTTTCCAATAGAGGAATCAAGGACCAACTCACCAGGGAAACCGTGGTCAGTATCCTCAGCGGAACTAGTTCTAGCAATGCCCTCAGTATCAGCAACAGTTTGGAAATCAGCGTCCCCCACAACAGACCAGCAATCCTGCAACATGCCAGGGAGTGCCCAACAATGCTCCTATGAAGAGTGGTGCACCCAACAATCCCAATGCCTGTTACCGATGTGGAGAAGTAGGTCACTATTCTCATTAGTGTCCTAAGAAGCAGAACCAACAAGCACCTCAGAACCAGACCAACAATCAGAAGTTCAACGCCCAACCACCTCTTACAGTGAAGGTGAACTATGTGTCATCTGATGTAGCTCAGGAGACGCCTGAGGTTGTGTTGGGTACGTTCAGCGTCAACTCTATTTTTGCTACCATACTTTTTGATTCTGGTGCTTCGCATTCTTTTATCTCCCAAGCTTTTGTTAGAATGCATAGCATACCATTGTGTGCCATGAAAAACCCCATACTAGTGAATTCCCTAGGAGGTAGTATGCTTGCTTCTTATTGGAGCCCCTCAACTAGCATTTCCTTAAGGGGGTAGACTTCAAGGTGAAGCCTATTGTGTTGAGAACAGCGGGAATTGATCTTATCTTGGGAATGGATTGGATGAAACAACACTGAGCAGTGATTCAGTGTTAGGAGAAATCTGTGGTTGTGACATCACTCAATGGGGATAGAATCTATGTAGAAGTGGTAGTGCAAGCTCAGCCTACAGCCATAGTGAATCAGCTAGATGGTGAAGTCAATGAACAAGATCATGTCATGGAGGAGTTCCTAGATGTCTTCCCCGATGACTTGCCAGGTATGCCACCTGACTGTGACATTGAATTCATTATTGAATTATTACCTAGAACTGCACCAATAGTTAAACGTCCATATAGAATGGGAGTTAATGAATTAGAAGAGCTTAAGAAACAACTAAAAGAGTTGTAAGAAAAAGGTTTCATACGCCCTAGTTCTTCCCCATGGAGGGCACCTATGATCTTTGTGGATAAGAAGGATGGTAGTCAATAGATGTGTGTGGATTACCGCTCACTTAATGAGGTTACCATCAAGAATAAATACCCTTTGCCTAGGATTGATGATTTGTTTGATCAGTTGAGAGGAGCTCATGTGTTCTCCAAGATTGATCTCCGATCTGGTTATCATCAGCTTAAGATTCGGAACTCGGACATACCCAAGATAGCATTCACTACACGGTATGGATTATATGAGTACACCGTTATGTCTTTTGGATTGACCAATGCACCCGCATACTTCATGTATCTGATGAATAAGGTGTTTATGGAGTTTCTGGATAAATTTGTGGTAGTATTCATAGATGACATACTAATATTCTCCAAGACTGAAGAAGAACATGCGGAACACATAAGGTTGGTCTTGCAAAAGCTTAGGGAACATAAATTATACGCTAAGCGGAGCAAGTGTGAGTTTTGGTTAAAGGAAGTCTCTTTTCTGGGTCATGTTGTCTCCAATGGTGGAATAGCGGTGGATCCAGGCAAAGTGCAAGATGTACTGAATTGGAAACCACCAACAACTATAAGTGAGATTCGTAGCTTTTTGGGATTAGCTGGTTATTACCGAAGGTTCATTGAAGGTTTTTCCAAGCTAGCCAAGCCCATGATAGCTCTGTTGGAAAAGAGTGCTAAGTATGTATGGTCGGATAAATGCCAGGCAAACTTTGAAGAGTTAAAGAAGAGATTGACTACAGCTCCAGTATTAATTTTTCCTGATCTAAGCAAGAACTTCTCTATATATTGTGATGCATCCTGTTTGGGTCTTGGATGTGTGCTTATGCAAGAAGGAAGAGTGGTTGCATATGCATCTGGACAACTAAGGAAGCATGAGTTGAATTATCCTACTCATGACTTGGAATTGGCAGCTGTGGTTCATGCTTTAAAGATCTGGAGACATTATCTGATTGGACATAAGAGTGATATCTATATTGATCATAAGAGTTTGAAGTATATCTTTACCCAATCAGATCTGAATCTAAGATAACGTCGCTGGTTGGAATTGATCAAAGACAATGATTTGGAAGTGCATTGTCACCCGGGAAAGGCAAACGTCGTAGCTGATGCACTTAGCAGAAAGAGCTATGCTAATGGAATTCAGATAACATCTATGTTAGCAGAGTTGTGTGCTAAAATGGAGTATCTCAACTTGAGCCTGGTCACTAATGCAATGGAATTGGTGATAGAGCCAACATTGGAGCAGGAGATACGCAAAGGACAATGGGAGGATGAAAAACTTAAGAAGATAGCAAAGAATATAGTGCTTGGAAAGGCACCCGGATTCAGAATGGATGAGAATGGAACTCTTTGGTTTAGGAAAAGGATATGTGTACCGGAAGTGAAAGCTATCCGTGATGCAATTCTACAAGAGGCCCATGAGTCTGCTTACTCTATACATCCTGGAAGTACCAAGATGTACTTGGATCTCAAGGAGAAGTATTGGTGGTATGGTTTGAAGAGAGATGTGGCAGAATATGTGACTTTGTGTGACACTTGTCAAAGAGTGAAAGCTGAGCATCAGAGACCTGCAGGGTTACTACAACCAATGAAGATTCCTGAATGGAAATGGGAAGAAGTTGGTATGGATTTTATTGTAGGACTGCCCCGCACTCAAAGAGGTTATGATTCAATATGGGTAATAGTGGATCGACTCACCAAGGTTGCTCACTTTTTACCAGTCAAGACTACCTATAATGGTGCAAGATTAGCAGAGTTGTACATGGAAAGAATAGTGTGCTTACATGGAGTTCCCAAGAAAATTGTGTCGGATAGAGGCACCCAATTTACATCGCAATTCTGGCATAAAGTGCATAGATCCTTGGGGACAAAGTTAAATTTCAGTTCTGCTTACCACTCGCAAACTAATGGACAGACGGAAAGGATCAACCAGATTTTGGAAGATATGTTGAGAGCCTGTGCACTTCAGTATGGTGATAGTTGGGATAAGAGTCTGCCTTACGCAGAGTTCTCATACAACAACAGTTATCAAAAGAGCCTCAAGATGGCACCTTTCAAGGCGTTGTATGGACGTAAGTGTAGAACGCCTTTGTTCTAGAATCAGACTAGAGAAACTCAAGTGTTTGGTCCTGATGTCCTTAGAAACATGGAAGAACAAGTGAGAATGATTAGAGACAATTTGAGAGTAGCTCAGTCCCGACAGAAGAGTTACGCTGATACCCGCAGAAGAGAGCTGACTTTCAAGATTGGTGATTATGTGTACTTGAAAGTGTCACCAATGAGAAGTGTGAGAAGATTCAATATGAAGGGAAAATTAGCACCGAGGTATATAGGACCTTTTAAGATCCTAGAGAGACGTGGAGAAGTAGCTTATCAGTTGGAACTGCCTGAGAGCTTGTCTGGTGTGCACGACGTGTTCCATGTTTCCTAGTTGAAAAAGTGTCTGAGGGTACCAGAAGAACAAATTCCTTTGGAAGAACTTGTTGTCAAGGAAGATCTTACTTATGAAGAGTATCCAATAAAGATCTTGGAAACTGCCAAAAGAGTTACAAGAAGCTGAACAGTAAAGATGTGCAAGGTGCAGTGGAATCATTATACAGAGGATGAGGCTACTTGGGAAAGAGAAGAGGATCTGAGAAAGACTTATCCCCAACTGTTTGAGTAAGCAATCACCCGAATCTCGAGGACGAGATTCATCTTAAGGGGGGTAGAATTGTAACACCTAAAATTTTTCATTCTTTTAAAATAAGTAAATTTGATTTAATTATGTTATTAAGTGAGCATTCAATTATAGGAAATTAATAATTTTTGGGGAATTAAAATCAATTATAAGATTTGAAACTTTTGATGCATACATGCTGCTACAATATTTATTCATGGGATGATTGTTCTTGAATTAGAGTTCAAATGAATTCAAAAATTATTTGAAAATGCTTTTGGGAAAAATTGTTTGGAAAATAAAAAGGAAAAATGATCATCTCCCCCTCCTTCCTTGTTTTCGGCCCGCGAGCTATTTCCCTAGCAACCGCCGGCCCAGCTCCCCTCTCCCCTTTCCCCGCTCGGCCTAGCAGCCACGCCAGGCAACCACCCATGCTTGTTGGCGCCGTCTTCACCCCCGCGCGCCTCGGAACTGCCCGGCCTGGCCGCAACCCTCGCCCACGAATGGCGTCATGGGAGCGCCCCCCCTGGTGCCTCGGCCGCTTCAAAAAGCAGCCTGACCCCCCGCGCGCACCCGGCTGCCCCCCCCCCCCCGCTCTCATTTTCGTGCTTGGCAAGCACCGAGGAAGGCCACAACCGCCGCAGCTGTGGTCGCTAGGATCCGCCATCATCGAGCTCGGGACCTCCACGCGAACCTCCATCACCGAGCCGCCTCCGCTCCGATTTTCACCACGGTGAGACTCGCCGTTCTCCCCTCTATCTCCCCGAGTAGCTTATTTCTCGTTTTTTTCTTCTTGAGCCCTGGCCGCGAGCTCCGCGAGCCATGGTCGCCAGCCATGGTGGCCACCGCGCTAGCCGCCTTTCCTGGCCACCAAAACGGCATGGCCGCAACCCCCCTTCTTCCCCCGCGCTCACCGGTGCCCTTGGAGGTCCATTTGGTGAACCCTAGACCCTAACCGTGCGCGACCGTGACCTCCACGCCACCGGCAATGGTGCCTGGCCACCGGTGATACTATTCTGGCCGGCCGTCCCTCCCCAGGCCGATCCTAACCGCCCATCGCAAGATCAACGGCCAGGATTAGAAGTTACCCCTTCGCGGGTAATTATGCAAAAGAGTCCCTGGACTTTTCTAAGTCCTAACCCGCAGCCCAAAGCATATTTCCCTGAATGCGCAATCCCGTTTGGAAAGCGTAAACTCCACAGCTTAAGTCAGAAATACGTTTTCAGTATTTACAGAAATGCCATTTGAACTGTTTCGCTTATAAAATTATCGTTTTAGCTCCGAATTGATCCATTCAAATCGCGTTAGCTTCGTAATTTCATAAGCTACATGTTGGAGCTACTGTTAGTCAAGTTTAGAACTTTTTAATTTCATGATTTGATTTAATTAAATATATGGCTATAGGAAAACCCGTTTAAATTATAACTTTCGCATTTTAGCTCCGTTTTTTGTGAACTTCGCGTTGACGTGATCGTAGCGACACGTAGATTAGTTTTACAAACATTTTATCTTGATTTCAATACTGTTGGTGTACTGTTCTAATGATAGGAATGTTTGCTTTGCATGAATGCTTTTGGAATGTTGTATGTTGTTGTGTTGATCGCGTTCAGACGGTGAGGAAAACATGGGAGACCAAGAACTCTTCGACGACCAGCAGGACCAGCACGAGTTTGTGAACCAAGGCAAGTATAACATGGGCCTTCCTTGATGTCCTATTTCACCTTAATCAATTACTCATTTGCATGTGTCTAATTTTGATACCCGTAAGGACATCCTAGTAATTGTTTATCCTGTTCCTTGTCTCCTATGGGTTAAATGCATATGGATAGATTGCTAGTGCTCTAACTAAACTTGACATACATGTTGATGAATGATACTATGGAACAAAGTGAGTAACATGATTTATCACAACTGTTCCATAGGGCGAAAGTGCAAATGACCTTTGTTCATGTTGCTCCCGGCCCTCCATAAGGACTTATCTATCGGCAAAAGCTGGGACTGACAGTGCAACCGAGAGAGTCATATGGCTCTAACTTTAGCTCAGTAATAGGACCTTTCCTAGCTGGTTAGAGGTTACCTTTTGGCGCAAATGGGGCTTGCCACTTTGGGTATAGGGCTGCCTCTGTTCCTATGAGTATAGCTACGATGGATTTGTGCCATAGGAAAGGGGGGGTCCCTACATCTACCTGCCAAGGAAACCTAGCGGCCCTAACTTGTTAGGGAAACCTATGAAATGGCTTCATAGTGTACCCTGCCCGCTCACCTTAGTAGTGACATGGGAGTAATTAACCTGGGCATATGGGGATCACGACTCACGGTGAATGTGCACCACCTCTGCAGAGGGTAACAAACTATTATAATAGCCGTGCTCACGGTTACGAGTGGCCTGGAAAACTCACAGAATAACTAGATACTTGTTGATGATCATTTATGTTGGTATATGATGGATATATGATACACTTGACTCTGATAATTGTTCTTATGGGATTAAATGGGAGCTTAAGCATAACTTGATAATACTTGAGAATAAAAGTTTGACCTATTAAAAATGCTAACTACAGTAAACCAGAGTCTATCCTTTTTGAGCTTCATAACCCCATGTTAGCTTGCTAAGTACGGAATGTACTTATACTTGTTTATTTTCTTTACTTGGATCAAAATCCCAGATGGGTAACAGATGACAACGGGTATGAGGATTTCCCGGAGGATTATTAGGCTTGTGGTCAACCAGTTGACCTTCCCTGTGATGACGGCCACGATAGTTTTATTATCTTTTTATTATTCCGCTATGATGTATAAGACTAAGTTTTATTATAACTCTGATGTATGAGACACCATGATGATACTTTATGTAATTTGTCAGCTTGTGTGTGTGATTGATTCCTAGGCACACACGAGTTTTGTACATTCAATTTTATCCTTAAAATTGGGTGTGACAAGACCCTTCTGAGGAAGCTTTTCTTAAAAAGACTATGAAAGAGCTAGTGTCTATTATAAGTAATGAATGGTTAGAAGAATCGGAACTTTCCTCTGATGTGATTCGTTTAGATTCATCTTCTACATCCATTTGTTGCCAAATAAATAAAGCTCCTTTCGATGCTCTTTACAATCCTGTTGTGGGTGTTAATATCATGTTTGCATCTTTTACTCATGGTTTATTGAAACACATGTCATTGATCCCAACAACAAAGTTATTGAAAAGTCTTTCAGGACACATTCTCCTGAGTTTGGGAATTTTGTATGTCCTGCCTATCCAGGTAAAAGGAACCAAAATTCATTTGAGCTTCTATATCTTTGATATTATAGAGTTTGACCTATTGATAGGACAACCAATTGAAAGACTTATTCAAGAAGGACAAATGGAGAAGTTGAATATAAGACCTAGGATTTCTATACCCATTACTCATTCTCTAAATACTGAGAGTGAGCCAATTCCCAAGGAAGACCCAATGGAAGAGGTTAAGGTTGCATCTCTTGATAATTTGATTGAACCCAACCTTGAGGATGATGCTTAGTTCTTCATCAAGGAAGAAGAGGAAAATTCTACAAAGTCTGAACCTCTAGATGAATTATTGGAACTACCTAAGCCCACCATTGAGCTTAAACCCCTGCCTTCTGGTCTTAGATATGCTTTTCTTGATAATGATCAGGATTGTCCTATGATCATAAGTGATAAACTTTCTCAGGAAGAATCCCTACACTTAATAATTGTCTTAGAAAAGCATCGGTCTGCCTTTGACTATTCACTCTAAGACCTTAAGGGAATTAGCCCTACTCTTTACACCCATTGTATCCCTATAGATCCTAATTCTATACCTTCTAGGGAGCCCTAGCATAGGCTAACAATGCGATGAGAGAGGTCATTAAGAAAGAGGTTTCAAAACTCTTACATGTCAGCATCATCTATCCTATGTTGCATAGTGAGTGGGTTAGCCCTATTCAAGTTGTGCCTAAAAAAGGAGGCATGACTATTATTAAAAATGAAAAGAATGAATTAATCCCCTAAAGAACCATCACTGGATGGCGCATGTGCATAGATTACTGAAAACTTAACAAGGCAACAAAGAAATATCACTTTACGTTGCCCTTCATTGATGAAATGTTGGAGCGACTGGTGAATCACTCTTTCTTTTGTTTCCTTGATGGGTATTCAAGTTATCATTAGATTCTGATCCATCCAGATGACCAAAGCAAAACCACCTTTACATGTCCATATGGAACATATGCTTATCGTAGAATGTCTTTTGGATTATGTAATGCTCCAGCTTCTTTTTAAAAATGCATGATGTCTATATTTTCTAATATGATTGAAGAAATCATGGAAGTTTTCATGGATTACTTTTCTATTTATGGAAAAACTTTTGATGATTGTCTTAAAAATTTAGACAAGGTTTTGCAAAGATGTGAAGAAAAGCACTTAGTCCTTAATTAGGAAAAATAATGTTATTTCATGGTTAGAGAAGGAATAGTGCTTGAACATTTGGTGTCCGAACGAGGGATTGAGGTAAGCTAAAATTGAAGTAATTGAATAATTACCTCCTCACATAAATATCAGAGGGATCCATAGTTTCCTTGGTCATGCTGGTTTTTATCGCTGCTTTATAAAAGATTTTTCACATATTGCTAGACCACTTACAAATTTTTTGGCTAAGAATGTTCCCTTTGAATTTGACGATGCATGTTTGAAATCTTTTAACATTCTTAAGAAAGCACTCACCTCTGCACCAATTATTCAACCCCATTGAAAGGATCAAGATGCCCAAGAGGGGGGTGAATTGGGCTAATTTTAAATTCTTTGCAATAATTAAACCCTACACTTAGCCCACTTCACCTCTTGTGCCTAGAATGTGTTTCTATTGATCTTACGCACAAAAGTTTTGCACCCTAGGTTCCAATCCTACTCTAGCATGATAATTCTAAGAATGTAAAGACATGAAATAAACTGCTCAAAGTAAAGAGAGGTAAAGGAACACGATAATGTTTTCCCAAGGTATCGGAGAGTCGTCACTCCCCATTAGTCCTCGTTAGAGCACCCACGCAAGGGTGTAGCTCCCCCTTGATCTGCGCAAGGATCAAGTGCTCTCTATGGGCTGATTCTTTGACACTCCATCACGGTGAATCGCCCACAACCGCTCACAACTTGAGTTGGGTCATCCACAAGCTCCACCGAATGATCACCAAACTCCCAATCACCACCGAGCCATCTAGATGATGGTGATCAGCAATAGTAACAAGCACAAACTCTCACTTGACCATGATAAGCCTAATGAGAAGGGTGGATGCACACTTGCTACTCTCCTTGCACTAATGCGGACCTTAATCTTGTATTCTCAAATCTCAATCACCTCACTAGGCTCTTGCTCTCATTTGCACTCTCAAGGGTGTTTTTCAATTAAACAAATAGGCAAGCGACCTCCCTTGGATGAGTGGAGTAAGTATTTATACCCCCTCATCCAAAACATAACATTTGGAGGCTGAGTCAGCATTCTATGGGGTGACCAGATGCTTCGGTCAGGGTGACCGTACGCTCCAGTCAGTTATACCCACAAAGAGCCATTAAGTTCTGACCGGACTCTAACCTGCGTCAAATCAGCACTGACCGGACATGTCTGATCAAGAAAAATGCTCTCTAGAACCTTACTGATGTTGACCAGATGCTGGCACCTAGAGTCCGGTCGCTTCACTGTTTAGCATCCGGTAAGTTATCGAATCCTGACGAGCGTCCAGTCAGCACTGATTGGACGCGTCTGGTCAGCACTGATCGGACGCGTCCGGTCAAGAAAATCCTTCTCTAGAACCTCTCTAGAGTTGACCAGACGCTGGCACCCAGCGTCTAGTCAACCTTCACTCAGCGTCTGGTCAGTACCAGATGACTGTAGTTGATCAAATGAACTGACCGGACTCACCCTCCAGCATCCGGTCACAACTAGACCAGCGTTTGGTCAACCATTTGACCCTCCATTCACTTTCAACTGAAAACTCTATATGAATGAAGTTTGTTCCAATTGATCTTAGGACTACTCCTGAGCTATCTAGTGCTAGGTTTGACAAGTGTGCACCATACCTAACCCACTAGACTCACCTAGGTCAAGCTACTAGTCCATACCCCCACTTAATAGTATGGCCAAAGGAAAAACAAAGTCCTAAACTACTCTAAGTGTCTCTTCAACACCAAACAACACTTAGAACTAATTCGTCCTTAACTTTGTCGTCCATCCTTTGAAAATCGAAACAATTTCCATCGATGGGGGCATGACAACCATGATTGCCCAATCAATTGCCATTACCATGATCTAACTCAAATTGCCTCTACAAAACACACATTAGTCATAGTAATCTTATGTCATCATCAATCATCGAAACCCAACTAGGGGCCTAGATGCCTTCAATCTCCCCCTTTTTGGTGATTGATGACAACACAACCTCGAGTATGTAGAAGAGATTAGTGAGGTTTCCAACTTGCTTGGTTCATATAAGCTTTTGACAATAAGAGCAAAGGGGTTAGACATGCTTATATGACCCAAGCCAACATGGTGTACTCAATAGATATGAATTAAGCATGAGTACATAAAGTAAAACTCATTTGAATCAGAGTAAAATACGAAAGCAAAGCAAATGAGCATAGCCAAGTGATATGACATATATAAAGATATCAATGTAGAGAGCACACATGTCACATAAGTCTCACCATCACAAGTATGTAGTGCAATGCATGAAAGAAAAACTTGAATGCACAAAGTATCACACATAAAGAACCAAAAGTAATGAATCACATGCCCCCCCTAGATCACATGCTCCTCCAAGATCTAACATACTTGCTCCCTCTCCCCCTTTGGCATCAAGCACCAAAACTTAAGAATTAGACGGTGGGACAGGAGCAGTCGAGTCGGGTGCTGAGGTGCGGTGAGAGATCTGGAACTAAGCAGTAGCATCCTCTGACCCTAAACTCTGAGCAGTCTAACCCTCTATTGCTGGAAGTGAAGGTGAAGCAGTCTAGGTCTGCTCAGTAACTGGCGCATCCTGTGACTCTAGAAGTATCACTGTAGGAAGTGGAGCCACATCTACCTCTGTCACTATCGCTGAAGCCTTGAGGATAGGAGTGACTATCTGAGGTGGCTCGGATGATGCAACAGATGATGGGATCATCTCAGTAGTCCTAGTAACTAGAGTAGCTATGGTAGGAGTAGGAACTCAGAATACTAGAGGTGTAGGCTACCCTGTAAGTTCACTGAAAGTAGCACTGAGACTCCTAAAGACTAGGGTGTCCGTCACTAACCCTAAAGGACTCTGAGTCAGAGTGAAGCCTGTAACAATAGGGGTAAAGTGTGGACCCTACTGAAAGGTCCTTGTTTGGTTTTGGTAATTGAGTGACAACTTAGGTGGACTAATTGTGTTTATGTGAGATACACAGGTGATTAGTCCATAGGTACATGTATGTGAGCAACATATGCCATGAAGGTGAAAATGGCTTGGAGATGTTGCAAAGCTCACACATGTGATGATGAAGGAGCTTAAATGCACATGAGACATGACATTGAGTCATGTGATCAAGGTGGAGAAGATCAAGACAAGACTTGGCTTGATGGACCAGTTGCAAGCGTGAAGGGCAAGTCGAAGGCTTTGGAGTGATGGACCACGTGGTGGTGAAGCTTAAGCAAGACTTGGCGCCGATGGATGATGGCAATGGTGAAGAGCAAGTAAAGTCAAGATCGATGAACCAATATGATCACATGATGATATGAAGTGAATCATATCATTGTTGATCGTGTTGGTGCATGTGTTGCATCAACATTAGAGGAGATGGAATGGAATATGCAAGGCAAAGGTATAACATAGGGCAATTCATTTCACCGGTCATAGGTATGTAGAGAAGTTTATGACCGGGTTTAGGATAGATGGCTGTACTATCAAGAGGGGCAAACTTGTTTGTATATTGGTCATCTAGTGCCACTCGAGTGATCTAACTTTGCATCATCGCTAGGATCGAGTGGCGTGGCAAGTTGAGTGGCTAACATCCTTTGGGAAATGATTGTGAAAAGCTAACACACATACACATGGTGGTGTACACTTGGTAGTGTTGGCACATTTATAAAGGAGATGGAGTTGGAGTTGATGTGGATCAACTTGGTGAAGAAACTCCACCGGCGCCCTACACAGAAAAGACAAGGTCTCACTGTGTGCATCGGACGCTGGCACTGGAAGTGACCGGACGCTGGCAGGGCATGTCCAGTCAGGCTAACGCATGGTGACGCAGGAGCTGGAGTATGACTAGACGCTGGGCTGTGTCCGATCATGTGCGACCAGACGTGTCCAGTCGGGGTCGGTACCTTACTGTAAATGACTAGACGCTAAGGGTCCAATGTCCAGTTAGTTGAAGCTGCTGCATCCGGTCTAAAGATGACCGTTGAGATCAGAAGAATGCCGTTGAACGTAGGTGACACGTGGCTGTTATCGGGCGACCGGACATTGAGGTCCAGCGTCCGGTTGACCCAACATTTGCCTAATGAAGGGGTAACGGCTAGTTTAGCCCTTGGGGCTATAAATAGAAATGGCCTTCGGCCATGGCTGGGGCCAAGCACCTTGGGGGACTTTGTGTCCATGCTTGAGAGTGCTTGGGAGCCCTCCATCTCATACATACTTGATAGTGATCATCCGACTGTGTGAGTGAGCAATTCTAGTGCGATTGTATCATAAGGTTGCATCGAGTGGCACTAGGTGATCGAGTTGCAAGCTGGTGGTGCTTGTTACTCTTGGAGGTTGCCACCTCCTAGATAGCTTGGTGGTGGTCTCCGTGGAAGCCCACAAGAAGCTTGTGCAGCACTCCGGAGAAGTGCTTTGTGAGGGGCATTATGCTTGCCCCGCGGGAGCCGTGAAGAGCAACTTTAGTAAAGCATGTCATTGAGCTACCCTCACTCAAGGGGAAGGTTCTTGCGGCGCCCGACGTGCGGGCTTAGCGGGTGATGCTAATTAGCCGCCAAACCACCAAGTGAGCGGTCGACACAACGGGGACTAGCGTGTTGGCAAACACGTAAACCTTGAGAGAAAAATCATCATGTCAACATGGTTCTTCCCATTGATTTGCATCCCCATTACACAAGCTTGCAATTACTTTCATATACATTGAGCTTGTGTTGTTGCTTTAGTAATTAGTTAGCTTGTGTAGCTTGCTAATTATCTTCTCGCTTGTGTAGCATAGAAGTGGCTCCCTTGCGTGGCTAATTTGGTTTGTGTAACCTTGTTAGTCACATTGCTTAGTTTGTGTAGCTAAGTATTTGTGCTCTCTAATTCGGCATTGGTTGCCTTGTTATTGAGCATTGCTAGTGAGCTTAGTTGGCTTTGTGCTTTTGCTTACTAGCATGTATAGGAGCTCCCTTATTGCTTAAAGTACTAGTGGTATAGGTTTGTGTGACCTTACTTCTAGAATTGGTTAGGTGAGCTCTAGCTAGCCCGGCACCTTTGTTGCTTTATTAGTATCTTTGCAAGGTGCTAGTGAACATAGATAGAGGGGTGTAGTCTTGGCTAGACCGATAGTTTTAATTCCGCACTTGTTTCGATTAGCCAACGTGATTAAGTTTTAAAAATGACTATTCACCCCCCTCTAGTTGCCATCTCGACCCTTTCACCTACGCAGTCACTAGGGAAGTAAACCACTAGGACACCTACTCTGTAGGTGAAGCAAACTAACTAGCTAGTGGTCCCTGACTCTAAAGCCCACTAGGCTATACAGCTTGAGTCACTGAAGTGGTGGTAGCAGGCTAGCATATTTGAGGTGTAGACTACTGAGGAGCAACCCTAATAGCAGTGAATACATGCTGCATGAAGCCAAGTAACTGCTGCTGAATCATAAGCTATTACTACTGTATGGCCTACTGCTACCTCTAGAACTCATCCTGTCGAGCCTAAACCTAAGCAAGTGCAGTTGCGGTCTCCTGTGCCTGATGTTCCTGGTCCTATCTCATCCTCTCAACTATAGCTAGAAGAGCTAGGTTTGTCTGTGGGGGCTATGGTGGAGCAAAGCTGGAGCCACTGGCCTCTCTGTCATGTGATCGAGGAGGCATCTGTGGAATAGGCTGATAGTCATCATCAGAGTTGTCACTCGGGTCGCTCTCAACCACATCCTCCTACTACGCATCAAGCTACTCCTCCTCTATCGCTACAATGCCCCTGATGATCTCATCTTGCACCTCTGAGCGATGGCTTGACTGGTGAGGTGTCCTCGCACAACTATGACATAGCATCTAGGTCATGTCATGTGACAGAAATTCAGTAGTAGCACCTATGTACTCTGCCATTGTCTCTGGGGACTTTTGTGTAACTGCCTTTCTGATTAGGAATGTGATCCAATGAGCATAAGGCAGCTGACGGTGTCCTCTGAAGCCCTCTACTAGTGTATCCTCCATCTTTGAATGTATGACATCCCAAATATCAAATACAGTCTGAGACACCAGAGAATGCACTAACCACAGCTGAATGCGAGTCAAACCCTTGTGGTAACCCATCCTCAGGAGCAGAGTCCTCCTCATAATAGCATTAAGAAGCCGAGCTATAGGTGTAAGGTCACGTGGTGCCCTGTTCGACCCCTCGCCAAATGGCTCTATGAAGCATGGTCTGACTAGATCTATAGGTGGCACAAGTCCACCATGAGGGCATCTTGGAGGCTCTATCTGACCATAGCATACCTCATGAAGGCGAATAGGTGACTCTAGTATCCTAAGAATCTCTCTGACCCTCAAGCTCTAGAGTTTGTAGTCATGGCCTCTGAATGCAAAGTGAATGAATCTGTGCCTTGGATTAATCCAAAGAGAGGAGTAGAACTCATGGACCCATGACGGAACATAGCAGCTAGTCCATCCAAGAAGATCTGTCAATCCTGGCAGATAGGAAAGGTGAGGACAGATCTACTCACCTGTAGCTGCAACAATAGACTCTATGGAGCATACTATCTGAGATCTAAAGGCAACTCCACTGTTTAGATATGTATTATAAAAATCCTCCTACAACATAGTATCAAAGTGCTCTAAAGCACGCTCATCCCGCCTTAGCAGAAACCAGTCCTCAAACTACACAAAATGGAGTTGCTTCACCTATCTGGCTATGGTTGCTCTCAGGTCAAGGTGAACCATCGGAGGTGGACCCTATGGTCTGGGAGGTGGATGAGATCCCCTCCTCTATGTCTTAGGCCTTGGTGGCACTTGAGTACGTGTACGACCAGAGCGCCGAAGTTATGCTATGCTACCTGCTCTGTCTCCTCAACCTGCTCTACCTACTGAGTACCCTCTATCTGCTCTGCTGACTAAGTCTGCTGCTCAGTCTCCCCCTAAGGCTGAATCTCCTCCAAAGAGACACATCGTCCTCCAAGCATGATAGTCCTAGGTGGACTACCATGATGAGTCTCAATCCTATCGACGGTGGCCCTCTGAGCTGATGACAATTGATCACCTATATGAATGCCACCCTGAGATCCACCTCTCTTGGCTCACTCTATGGTGGCTGCCACTGTTGCTGCTCTCTCTATCTCCACATTAGCCAACTTCTACTTCTTCGTTGTAGTCTTCTTCACCTTTCCTTTTTCATGAGCAGTCAAGCAAGGCGAAGGCCTCGGATCCTCATCTCTAGGACCACCTCTAGCATTCTTGCAACATGCCATTACTAAAGCAGATGAGAATTACTATCTCTGACAAGAAACAACTACTGACTAACACTCATGAGGCTTGGCCTCAATCCGTACTCACAGGCTTGGCCCTAAGTTTACTGACAAATGCCAAGTCAAACACAAGAGCACCGACTCGCTGCATGATGGAATAGATAGGAAATATAAGTAATTACTATATTCATCTAGAGGTGTGAAACCCTAAGAAGCAAGCAGTAGATAAGAAATTGAAAGTGATGGCTTGCTACCTATGAAATCTGATGAACCAACGACCAATGAGCAAAGGAGAGAATCATGGGACACCACTAGGATTGGCAATGTAAGGCTAGGGTTAGGGTTTGGTGAGGCAGTGCAGATGCGGGCGTAGCTAGGGAAAGCATGGGCGTGGACGGGGTGAGCACAGGCGCTGGCATGGCATGGAGCGTGATGGCGTTATGGAGACATAGGCAGCGCGACAGCACTGGGGCATGGCGGTGGAGGCACATGTGCAAGCAGGCATGATGGCGTAGCGGCGTGGGTGTGGGTGCTGCTAGATTAGGCGCGGTGGCGGCTAGAGCAAGCGACGGTGTGAGGCAGGTATAGGCAATGGAGGCACAGGCGGCATGGGTGACCAAGGCGTGGGCCTATGAAGCACAATATAAGGTGGTCCTAGTGAGATAGAGAAGATAAGGAGTATTAGATCCACTCGATTTCTACTGACCGGACGCATCAGTGGCAACAACCGAACGCTGCCACCTAGAGTCTGGTCGATAATAGAGAGGTCCAAAACCCCTCAAGTCATGATTGGACATGTCTGATCACCCATGACTGGACATAGACTAGAGTCTGGTCGATCCTGACAACATCTTCATCGTTTGACTGGACGTAGGATCACCATCAAACTGGATGCTGAAAGAGCATTGTGCAGTGTCCGATCACTTCTGTGTTGCGTCTGTTCACCTCCTGTGAACTGACTAGACACTAGAAGCAGAGTCCTATGTAGTGTCCGGTTGCCATTCTTCAGTAGATCTTCAAAGTTCCATCGCGTTGCCTTTTCCCAATCAAGTCCCAACTTCAATAAGACGCAAATAAACACCAATTGGGACTGATGTGAGACCTCTCTCAAACCCTCAAAATTTTCAAAATATTTTGCCTTGGGCTATAATTCTTTTTAAGAAAATAGGCAATAAAAGGATAATAAAAAGAAACAACAAATCAACACACATGCATATGCAATGCAATACTTGAAAGTAATTCTAGTTGCTTGTCAAGTTTGATCCAAGGTTAAGCTTCTTCACTTGCTTTTCGGTGGTTATCTTAACCATGTTAGATAAGCCCTACGTGCATTACTAAAAATTAAACATGTTATATAATACAATGCAATGTAAGGGACAACAAAAGCTCATTTTTAGTGAAGTTACTAAAATCAAGCACATTGAGCTCATTCCTCAAACAACAAAATGTAGCCTCATCTAGCAGTTTAGTGAAGATATCCATCAATTGATTCTCGATCCTTACACGTTCTAGTGATATATCATTTTTAGCAACATAATCTCTAAGAAAGTGATGGCAAATATCTATGTGCTTGGTGTGAGAGTATTGAACCTGATTATTAGCAAGCTTTACTACACTCTCATTGTCACACAAAAGAGGTACCTTTTTTAGAACTACACCATAGTCTAGCAAAGTTTGCTTCATATAAAGAATTTGTGCACAACAAGCACTCACGGCAATGTATTCTGCTTCGGCGGTGGACAAAGCCACTAGTGATCTACCAAGCAAGTGACACCCTTTGGATGTGCTTTTTCAATAATTTTGCAACCGGCATAATCTGAATTGAAATAGCCAACTAGTTGGAATCTAACTCCTTTGGGATACCAAAGACCAATGCTTGGTGTGTACTTAAGGTACCTAAGGATTCTTTTAACGGCAACCATGTGAGCCTCCTTAGGACTAGCTTGAAATCTAGCACACATACACACACTAAACATGATGTCGAGCCTAGATGTAGTCAAATATAACAAGCTATCAATCATAGAGCGGTAGAGAGTTTGATCAACCATTTTACCTCGCTCATCTAGGTCAAGATGTCCATTTGATGGCATAGGTGTCTTGATTGGCTTATATTCATCCATTTTGAACCTTTTGAGAAGGTCCTTAGTATACTTTTCTTAAGAGATGAAAATCCCTTCTCTTATTTGCTTGACTTAAAAACCAAGAAAAAATGTAAGCTCTCCAATCATAGACATCTCAAACTCTTTCGACATCAATTTACCAAACTCTTAACAATAATCTTCATTTGATAAGCCAAATATAATATCATCAACATATACTTGACAAATGAAGATCTCTCCATCAAGCTTCTTGGTGAATAGTGTGGTATCGACCTTCCCAATAGTGAAGCCCTTCTCAATGAGGAAATCCCAAAGGCGCACATACCAAGCTCTTGGGGCTTGCTTGAGCCAATATAGCATCTTAGACAACCTATAAACATGATTAGGATATCTAGGATCTTCAACATAGACTAGTTCATTTATGAAGCTATTTAAAAATGTACTTTTAACATCCATTTGATATAGTTTCATTTTATGATGCGATGCATATGTAAGGAGGATACGAATGGCTTCAAGTCTTGCAACCAATGCAAAGGTCTCTCCAAAATCCAACCCTTCAACTTAAGAGAATCCCTTTGCAACTAGTCTAGCCTTGTTCCTCACAACAATGCCTTGATCATCTTGCTTAGTATAGAACACTCATTTTGTTCCAATGACTCTTGCACCTTGTGGTCGCTCTTTAAGTGTCCAAATTTCATTGCAAGTGAAGTTGTTCAACTCTTCATGCATGACATTTATCCAATCTGAATCTTGAAGAGCTTCTACATTCTTAGGTTCAACGCAAGAGACAAAAGAGTGATGTTTAATAAATGAAGCAAGTTTTTGAGACCGAGTCATTACACCCTTTGAAGGACTCCCTATGATAAGATCTTGTAGATGTGCTTGTAGTAGAGGTGAATTTCTTCTATCAACCACTTGAGGGGGAGGTTGTGGAGCATCAACATCTTGAACTTGTGCCACCATTTGTTCATGAGAGATATGAGTATCTTCATTTTCTACTCTCCCATCTTTATCACCATCTTGTGGCACATTTGATGAAGAAGGTTGATCAATCACTTGTACATCATCTTCATCATTTTGGGCTTGATGTCTCCAACCAGAATGTTCTTCATGGCCTCCCTCAATGGTTCATCACCTATGTCATCAAGATTCTCATGTGCTCCTTAGGAGCCGTTAGATTCATCAAATTCTACATCATATGTTTCTTCAACCAAGCCGGTGGCATGATAAAATACTTGATATGCTTTGGTCTTTGATGAGTAACCAATAAGAAAGTTAATATCACAACGTCTTTGAAACTTCCCTAGGTGTTGTCGCTTCTTGTAGATGTAGCATTTGCAACCAAACACCTGGAAGAAAGATACGTCTGGCTTCTTCCCATTGAGCAACTCATAAGATGTCTTGCCAAGAAACTTTTGAAGAAATAGGCAGTTGGATGCATAACAAGCGGTGTTGATATCTTCACCCATAGAGCTTCAGGTGTATTGTACTCATCAAGCATTGTTCTTGCAAGTGTGATAAGTGTTTGGTTCTTTCTCTCTACTACACCATTTTGTTGAGGAGTATATGTTGTGGAGACCTCATGCTTGATTCCAACTTTATCACAATATGCTTCAATGTTTGTGTTGTCAAATTCTTTTCCATTGTCACTTCTTATCTTTTTGAGCTTCACTTCAAATTCATTTTGTGCTCTCTTGGCAAACTTCTTGAAACATGATGCAACTTCAGTCTTATCATGAAGGAAGAATACCTAAGTATATCTAGAGTAGTCATCAACTATTATAAGATAATAGAGATTTCCTCCTAAACTCTTGTAAGTTGTTGGTCCAAATAGGTCCATGTGAAGGAGCTCTAGTACTCTTGTTGTTGACATGTAAGCTTTTGTAGGATGAGTATTTGCAACTTGCTTGCTGGCTTGACATGCACTACATGTTACACCCTAGGTGTTAGGCTTGCATAATTGCACTTGCATTTGTATGAGCATAAGCATTAATCATTCTTATATGAACTTTTACATCTAAAACATGCACTTGAAACATGTGAAACATGACTTGTATATTGTGTTTTTCTTATGTGTATGCTTATGGTCATGTGTGATTGAGTGCAAGTGATTGATGTTGATAACTAAAATACCTTAGCTACACTTAGGATGTCTAATGGAACAATGTTCATGTTAATAACTTTGCCTAATTATACTTTTTGGGTTTAGTTTGACTAGGTGCTCCTCTTGAGTGCTTTTCTTTGACTAAACTGGAACAGTGCCATAGAGTGTTTACATGTCTGAGCAACCTAAAGCAAAGTTGTAGAAAATTATATATGGAACAAACTTTGTTTATAGGACAAGACATGAAAATGTGTGGAACAGTCCCAAACATGTCCCACAAGTTAGATTTGGGTGCTGATTCAGCACTCAGAAAATTCTCTAAGTCTTTAGCGTGTTATAGTTTCGCTGGCTCAACTTTGCAATGATTTTACTGTGTATTGGTTGAGAATTAGAACTTGGTCTTTTAATAGAAATTATAGATGGTATATGGGGCTTCAACTTTGGTTTAGATTGTTTTTGCTGTTGAGCCATGGTTTAGGAGTTTGGATGCTGTCAACAGGCGTTGTTAGGCCGCTTCACCGACGTGGATGGCCTAACTTAATCATGCTATAGTGACTGACCAGGTTAGAGCTTCAGTGCTGCATGGAGGCCACACGTTGCCATCAGCGCGCTCGATCAGGCCACGTCGGGCTACCGCATGCTAACTCAAGCGCCAGCGCTCGCCCATGACCTCTTTGCATTCGCATTTCCACGCCTGGCCTCCTCCTTCGCCTCAGCGTAGCACCTGCAGCAGCTCCACCGATGCCATTGCTGGCTGCCTTGCTCTGTTTTGTGCTCATGTTGCTCCACCACCATAGCCGCTCCATTGTGCTTCCACCCTTCCACCGCACCAGCATTGCTAGCTTGAAGCGCACGGTAAGCCGTCGTGCCACGCGCGGACCTCGCCATTGTTCCGCCACCGTGCTCCATCGCCGTGGCCACACCACCTCCATCCATTGTTTGCCGTGATAGTGGTTGAGATAGCTTCGCCATAGTCGGTATAGTCTTGGTCGAGCCATAGATTGAGCTTCCGTGGCCAGCTTCGGCGCCTAGCCGTCGAGCCGCTCCGCCGTGCCGCCATTAACGCCGTCGTCGTCGTTGGCTCCGGCAATAGGTCTAGCTAAGTAGTTCAATAGGTTCGGGAGGACTTGAGGATCATGGTCATGCTGGTGACATCGTTGAAGAGGCTCGTCGCTGGTGAGATAGCGTCATCCCACGCCGTGCTTTGTTTTCGCTGTCGCTGACGTGCGGGCCCGTCTGAGGCGTGGACCCCGGCTATCAGTGACTGTGAAGTGAAAAGATAGTTCATTTATTTTCTGATTTGTATGCTAACTTTAGAAAAATATATCTAGTGCTAGGGGCATCCTATTTGTGTGAACCAAATTTTGTTGGGTTCCACATAAAGTGTAGTATTTGATAAAAATATGAAACACGCTATTTCCTGTATTTTTCTAAGGGAATAAAATAGAGTTTGACCAATGCTTTTAAATGGTTTCAATTTTGTTAAATCTATATCTTGAGCTAGAAAAGTGCTAAAAATGTGATTCAAAGTTTGTTAGTCTTGTATTGTTATATACTACATGGAAAAAATATTGGTTGCACTACGATCTTGTTGGAAATAGGAGTTTGCTATTTATCTTAAATAAATGCTAGATTCTTATGCTATTTTTCATAGAAAAAATATGTATCCTTTGAGCATGAAACTTTTTGTACAGTGTTATTGTATTTTAATGAACCCAAGAAAAATATGAAATCCATTGCTTGAAACATTTCACTAGGGTTTCATATTTATGCTATTTTAAGCCCTACTAGCTTGTGATTTTTGTGTAGGATGTTATATTTGTTCAAATGATGTGAAATTTATACAGTAGCCTATTCGGGACATGTATAAGCTACTGTAGTTTTTTTGGAATTTTTTGTATACTTTGGATATGTGTTTATTATTTAACCTAATTATCTAAATAAATTAATAAAGGCATGAAAATAATTTATTTAGGAATGACCACTATGTTTTCTAGTGTTCATTTGATGTATGTTAACTGTTGGTAGCATTGGTAGTGCTCATTTGATGTATGCTATTCTTGTATGTAATGAAATATTATTTTCACTATAATTCACTTATGGTGACTTTCTGAACAGATTTTAGAGTTAAGCAAATTAACTGGTGAAGATGATGTTTGCTGTGAATTTAGTCAATAACAAAGTTGTAGGGAACTTGTTCATCTAGCTTGTGTCAAAATTTTAGGGAATTTGGACTAGAAGTTTGAGAGTTATATCAGTTGGAACACAGCACTCCCAACTGCCTGCTCTCTGGAATCCATAGACAGTTTTATAAGATCAGTCTGTTTGACATAGTTTAAGTTTGAATTAGACTTTGATGATTAAACAAAAGTTGTAGACAATTTTATAAGATTTCCATAAAGTCTTAAGTCATGGTATTTGGACCTGTATAACTCCAGTTATGGATCAAACTTGTAGTTGTTGTTTGCAGCCTAAAAACTATTGAGTGCAATGAATGACTTGTTTGCTTTATATGAGTTGATGTGATAATTTAGATGCTAGGCTAATTAAGATAAATTGTTAGTTGCAGGTGCTAGACCTCTTACTAAAGATGAACAACTTTATCTTAGGTTGTTAGAGCCTGATGAGTGTGTAGTTCTTGTTTTCTAAAAGAGATATGCACCTACTCAGTAAAATAGATGTTAATCTTGCATCATCGTGTGTTTCATGCGTCCATCTTTACATGGCTATACATTTCATCATCACCTTCCATCTCTTGTGCATGCATGACTCTTATGCTATGCATATGCATGCAATAGATGTTCCGAAGGGAGTCACGCTTTTGGAATTTGAGCAAGAACTTCTAGAGGAGCAGCAGCAAGCTTAGGAGACGGAGGTGCAGGCCCCAAAAGAAGGAGCCAACGAAGAAGAAGTCCTTGAGTGTTCCGATCACCAACCTTCATCTTTTCTGAAAGGCAAGCCCCAGAGCATTCTAAGTCTTCTATGTTTTGAAAATGGTTACTTTGAGTATCTTTATTTGTTGATGCATTAAGTGATAGGAATTGGATGCAAACACTTGTTGCATATATATCTATTTCTTGTCCAGTACATGTACCTTGAATCCTATTTAGGTCTAGGAGCGAATCAAAGCTTAGCCATGCTTAGACCGGTAAAGCCAGGTGATTTCCTGTCACCTGCAACCTAGGATGATGTCTGGTCATGGTTGGCTATATTTGCTATCATAGAAAATAACCATGTGTTAATAATGAATTGAGACCGGACGGGACGTTGATAGAGAAGCAACAAGGCAAGGAGGTCTTGGGTGTGTATCTATCCCTGTCTGAGTTGTTTAAGGACCGATTTGTTGTATGTCCTCATGTCATGTTGAACGCATGCCTATCACTTAGTTGGCTAGATAACTCATTCCGACCGCAAAGCCGAGTAGCTCAACTTAGGCCGGAGGGCTGGGAAGTGAAAGTGCGTAATCTAGAGGTAGTAAGGATGTGCTTGGGGACATTGGCATGAGTCCAAGGGGTCAGATGCTTAAAATTCTTGCACTACCTGGCAGAGTGTCACCCTTGAGAATGTGGTGCTGCTCGGAACCACGATTCCTGAGTTGTACCAAAGGTGATCTAAGGCTACCGTGGCTGGTAGACCTAGGTTTGTGTTAGGAATACCCCTCCAGCTGGATAGAAATCGATTCGAATAGCCATCTCTCCTAGATAGTGAGAACTTAACTGAGCAGCGGCAACGTAGATACACTTAATTGAACTTGATGGTTATAATGATGATGATGATGATGTTATAACATTATACTAGATATGGTTACTAATATTTGAAGTTAATCAATTATTTGCTCTAGTACAGGTGCTAATCTAGATGATAGGTTAATATTGATAACTTGCTGCTTACTTAATAAATTAAGTTATGTCCTTGTATCAATCAAGCTTTTATGCAAAATGGTCGTCAAGCAAGATCCACTGATAAAGCCTTGCATACTCCTTGGTGTCATTTATTTTTGGTTTACGATGGATAAGTCTAGCTAAGTACATTCTCGTACTCAGGGTTTATTCCCTCTTGTTGCAGATGACGTGCTCTATAATGGCTACTACAAGTATTGTCTCCGCCCTACGGGGGATAAAGACTAGATCATGGGCATGATCATCTATGTTATCTTATCATGTTGCTTTTGCTGGATATGACTATGGAACGGGCTTGTATTTGAACTAAGTGTGTGTGATGGTCTCAAACTACTTTGCTTCCGCTATTTGTGAACTCATTTTGTAATAACTATGTGAACTCTAATGTATGAAGTACTTATGAACTACTTGTGAAATGGATGTAACATGTGGCTTGTTATGTTGAATTACTATGATCTTGGTTGTATGCAAGTTGGTTTGAAATCATTCGTGGTTTCAATTGACTACCAGGTTTATATGGGTTCAAGTATGACGGTTCGATCACTCCGGTGATTGCTTTTGTACTTGTGCTCTTATAAATTGGTTGGTTCTGTTACACTACAAAGCTTGTCCTTCTCAAATTTCATGTCCTTCAAACCTCTCACCAATTCATTCTTCATTAGCTTCTTGAGTGAGCTTATCCCAATATGTGCAAGTCTTCTATGCTATAGCCACCCGAGTGATGTTTTGGTGAATATGCATGTCTTCAAGTTTGCATCTTTGGATGTGAAATCTACTAGATATATGTTGTTGTATCTAAACCCCTTGAATATGACTTGATCATTATCTTTCTTTGATACAACCACTTCCTTCTTGGTAAACAAGCATTGAAAGCCAAGATCACACAATTGACCAACGGATAGCAAGTTGAAGCTCAAAGAAGCAACATATAGCATATTTGATATTGAATGATCATTTGATATTACAACTTTGCCCAATCCTTGAACTTTGCCCTTTAAGTTATCACCAAATGTAATCCTTTGTTGACCATATACTTCTTCATCTAGCGAGGTGAACATACGAGGATCATCGGTTATATGTTGAGTGCAACCACTATCAATAACCCAATTACTTCCATCGGTATTGTAGTTCACCTACACACAAGAGATCAAACTTGATGTTTAGGGACCCAAACTTGATGGGGGCCCTTGACTTTCTCAACTAGTGACTTTGCAACCTAAATTTTCTTAGGCCTATTCTTGTTGGGAGGACATAAGAACATGACTTTTATTTTTCCACTAGAATCCTTTCTAAACATGTAATGAGCATTGAAAGCAAAGGGTCTAGCTTGCTTAGGCAAGAGTTGTGGTGGTGGAGTTTGACACTCATGGACAAAGTGTCCTTCTTGTCCACACTCAACACATCTCTTTGGATTAGGCTTTGACTTGTGTTGTTGTTTATGTTGAGCTTGAGCCTTCTTCTCTTGATTTGCCAAGTACCCAATACCGCTTCTATCCATCTTCATCACGGTGTTCATGAGTAGCTCACTTTGGAGATATTGGCCTCTTGTGAACTTGCTTAAGCCGGTCTTGAGATGTTCTTTCTCCAACTTGAGCTTCTTGTTCTCTTCTTTAAGTTCATCATGATTTTTCTCCATCTTGAGTCTCTTGTTCTCTTCTTTGAGCTTCTCATTCTCAAGAGCTATATCACAATCATGATCAAGGTTCTCTATCACAATTGTGTTGGTGGTTGATAGCTTTTTAAGATCTTTCTTGAGCTTCTCATTCTCATTCTTGATCTTGACATACTCATCATAGTTGTCGGACTCAACCACTTGCTTGCCTTTGCTACTAGAACCTTGCTCAATGCTCTCAACAATCAAGTCATCACATGATATAGTTATATCAATCTTAACAACATTGTTAGTAGCATCATGTGGCTCATTGGATAATAACTCATGAGAAATAACAAGATTATCATGATTAACTTTGAGATCGGTATACTCTTCTTTTAGCAAATTGTAGCTAATGGTGAGCTCATTATATAACCCTTCAAGTTTATCATGTTTTTCTTTAAGCTCCTTTTTAGAGGATTTGAGCTCCTTGAGTTTGGACGGCGTAGTTTTATTTTCTTCTTTAAGCTTAGCACTAGCTTTTTTTGCTATGTCACATTTTGCTAAGAGTGAGTCATTCTCAAGTTCTAGCTTTTCATTTTTTGCTCTTGTCTTCCTAATGATTTTAGTATATTGGGTTTAACAACTTGACAAGATCATCATAAGAAGGTGAATAAAATTCATCATCACTATCACTACCATTTTCATCATTGCTAGCATTATCATCACCACTACTATCATCACCCTTTTGTACCTTCCGTTCACCCTTGGCCATAAGGCATAGGTGTGTAGAGGATGACGGCGGTGGTGTCGATGAAGATAGTGAAGAATCAATTACAATAGCGGCCACCTTCTCGTTCTCACTTTCATCATTGGATGAGTCACTTGATGACTCAATATCCATGAGCCAATCACCAACAATGTATGCCTTGCCATTCTTCTTCTTTCTTGTGGAATTCTTTCTTCTTGCCATCCTTCTTCTTATAGGGCTTGTTCTTTTTCTTCTCATCATCATCTTCATCACTTGAGTCATCTTTCTTGCCCTTGTACTTCTTCTTGTATTTATCTTTCTTGGGTTTGGGGCATTATGAGCTAGATGACCAAGTTCTCCATAATTATAACAATCCATCTCGGAGATGGGCTTCCTTCTATTGCTAGTGAAGAATTTCTTCTTCTTGCCATCAAACTAGACACCATTCTTGTTGAACTTCTTGAGCATCTTGGCGGTTTTTCTCACCATGGGAGCAAGACTTGCATCATCAATTTGATCATCACTTGAGCTATCATGATCAACTCATGCTTTACCCTTCTTCTCTTGGCTAGCCTTGAATGCCAAGTCTTTCTTCTTGGTGGAAGAAGAGCCATCTTGTGGTGTGATGTGCATGTACATCTCATGTGCATTGATCTTTCCAAATATTAGAGTTGGTGTAGCGGTGGAAAGATCACCTTGATGAAGTACCATCACAATATGCCCATGTTTGTCAATGGGAAGGACACTCAAGATCTTTCTTACAACATCAGAGGGTTGCATTTGTCTAAGTCCAAGCCCATTGACTTCCTCTACAAGAACATTCAAGCGTGAGTACATCTCATTAGCACTTTCTATAGAAAGCATCTCAAATGAATTAAGCTTTTTCATAACAAGGTGGTAGCATTCCTCACGCTCACTTTTTGTTCCCTCATGGAGCGCACAAATGTTCGACCATAGTGCATGGGTGTCCTTATAGTTTCGAACATGGTTGAAAACATCCTTGCAAAGGCCTCTAAAGAGGATGTTTCTAGCCTTTGCGTTCCATTTCTCGTAATTTACTTCATCGCCTTGAAGGTGTGTTGGATCCTTAGGTTTTGGGAAGCCTTGTGAGGCGGCTCTAAGAACTCCAACATCTAGAGCTTCTAAATATGCCTCCATACGAATTTTCTAATAAGGAAAATCATCTCCCTCATAGATAGGAGGAGGTCCATCCCCGTGGGATATCTTTCTCTAGGTGGTTATGCCTAATTAAGCGAGCATGAGGCTCTGATACCAATTGAAAGGATCAAGATGCCCAAGAAGAAGGGGTGAATTGGGCTAATTTTAAATTCTTTGCAATAATTAAACCCTACACTTAGCTCACTTCACCCCTTATACCTAGAATGTGTTTCTATTGATCTTACACACAAAAGTTTTGCACCCTAGGTTCCAATCCTACTCTAGCATGGCAATTTTAGGAATGTAAAGACATGAATAAATTGCTCAAATATAAATGATCAAAGTAAAGAGAGGGAAAAGAATGCGGCGATGTTTTCCTGAGGTATCGGAGAGTCATCACTCCCCACTAGTCCTCATTGGAGCACCTGTGCAAGGGTGTAGCTCCCCCTTGATCTGCGCAAGGATCAAGTGCTCTCTATGGGTTGATTCTTCGACACTCCATCGCGGTGAATCACCCACAACTGCTCACAACTTGAGTTGGGTCATCCACAAGCTCTATCGAATGATCACCAAACTCCCAATCACCACCGAGCCATCAAGATGATGGCGATCACCAAGAGTAACAAGCACAAACTCTCACTTGACTACAACAAGCCTAATGAGAAGGGTGGATGCACACTTGCTACTCTACTTGCACTAATGAGAACCTTAATCTTGGATTCTCAAATCTTAATCACCTCACTAGGCTCTTGCTCTCATTTGCACTCTCAAGGGTGTTTCTCAGCTGAACAAATGGGCAAGAAACCTCCCTTGGACAAGTGGAGTAAGTATTTATACCCCCTTATCTAAAACATAACATTTGGAGGTTGAGTCAGCATTCTATGGGGTGACCGGACGCTGTGGTTAGGGTGATCAGATGCTTCGGTCGGTTATACCCGCAAAGAGCCATTAAGTTTTGTCTGGACTCTGACCTACGTCCGATCAGCACTGACCGAACACGTCCGGTCAAGAAAAACACTCTCTAGAACCTTACTGATGTTGACCGGATGTTGGCACCCAGAGTTCGGTTGCTTCACTATTCAATGTCCAGTCAGTTACTGAATCCTGACCAGCGTCCGGTCAGCACTGACTGGACACGTCTAGTCAAGAAAATCCTTCTTTGGAACCTCTCTGGAGTTGATCGGATGCTGGCACCCAGCGTCCGGTCCACCTTCACTCAGTGTCAGGTCAGTACCAGCCGATTGCAGTTGATCAAATGAACTGACCGGACTCACCCTCCAGCATCCAGTCACAACCAGACCAATGTTTGGTCAATCATTTGACCCTCCATTCACTTCCAACTCGAAATCCTATGTGAATGAAGTTTGCTCCAATTGATGTTAGGACTACTCCTGAGCTACCTAGTGCTAGGTTTGACAAGTGTGCACCACACCTAACCCACTAGACTCACCTAGGTCAAGTTATTAGTCCATACCCCCCTTAATAGTATGGCCAAAGGAAAAATAAAGTCCTAAACTACTCTAAGTGTCTCTTCAACACCAAACGACACTTAGAACTAGTTTGTCCTTAACTTTGCTGTCCATCCTTTGAAAACTAAAACGATTTCCATTGATGGAGGCATGACAACCATGATTTCCCAATCAATTGCCATTGCCATGACCTAACTCAAATTGCCTCTGCAAAACACATGTTAGTCATATTAATCTCGTGTCATCATTAATCACCGAAACCCGACTAGGGGCCTAGATGCTTTCACCCCTGATTGGTCGCTACCTTTTGAAATTATGTGTGATGCTAGTGATTATGCAGTGGGGGTGGTTTTAGGACAAACCAAAGATAAAAAGCATCATGCAATTGCTTATGCTAGCAAAACTCTGACACGACCTCAACTTAATTATGCAACAACTAAAAAAGAACTCATGTCTATTGTTTTTGCTATTAATAAGTTTAGATCTTACTTAGTAGGAGGTAAGGTGATTGTTTATACGGATCATGCTACTTTGAAATATCTGCTCACTAAGAAAGATGCTAAACCCAGATTAATAAGATGGATTTTGTTACTGCAAGAATTTGACTTAGAAATAAAAGATAAAAAGGGAATAAAAAATCTGGTTGCCGATCACTTGTCCAAAATGCAGTTTGAGAATTCATAGGAACAGCCCATCAATGATTCGTTGCAGGACAACATGCTCTTCAAGGTCACAAAATCTGACCCTGAGTACACAAATATTGTTAACTTTATGGTTGCAGGTTATGTGCCACCAGGGAAGAATAAAAGGAAGCTTATCTATGAAAGTCGTCTCCATATATGGGATGAACCATTTCTTTTCAGAGTCTGCTCTGATGGCCTACTTAGAAGGTGTGTACCGGTGGAAGAAGGCATCAAGATCATCGAACAATGTCACTCATCACTATATGGAGGATATTATGGTGCATTCCACACTCATTCAGAGATCTAGCAAAGTGGATTCTTTTGGCCAACCATGTATGAAGACACAAAGCACTTCATCCAAAGGTGTGGAGCATGTTAGAGGCACAGGAATATCAATTTAAGAGATGTCATGCCACTCACCAACAACCTTCAGATTGAGCTCTTCTATGTCTAGAGAATTGACTACATGGGACCTTTTTTGAAGTCAAAGAACTATAAATACATCTTGGTGGTAGTTGACTATGTCTCTAAGTGGGTTGAAGCCATGACATGCAAAGCTGTTGATGCAAGGAACTCCAAGAAGATGTTTGAAGAGACAATATTTCCAAGATTTAGAGTTCCAAGGATGGTGAATAGTGATGGAGGAACTCACTTCACTGACAAGAATTTTCACAACTACTTGTCAAAGCATGGGATCCATCACAATGTCGCTACTCCATATCACCCTCAGACAAGTGGCCAAGTAGAAACATCAAATAAACAAATCAAGAATATTCTACAAAAGATGGTCAATGAGATGGGAACTGTATGGAAAGATAGACTACTCAATGCACTATGGGCTTACAGAACAGCCTATAAAGCACCACTTGGAATGTCACCATATCAACCAGTCTATGGGAAAACCTATCATCTACCTATTGAGCTAGAATTAAAGGCTCAGTGGGCCATCAAGCGACATAACATAGACTTTGAAGCCACAGGAATTAAGAGGAAGATGTAACTCTCTGAACTTGACTAATGGCGTGAAAAAACATATCACAACTCCAAGATTTACAATAAGAGAATAAAAAGATGGCATGACAAGAGGATCAAAAAGGAGTTTGCCCTAGGAGATAAGGTATTACTTTTTAATTCTAGGGTTAAATTATTCGGGCATAGAAAACTTCGAAGCAAATGGGAAGGACCATTCAAGGTGATAAGCACTTCGTTGCATGGAGCGGTAACACTTCAAAATAATGAAGGTATGTTATTCAAGGTAAATGGCCACCATCTCAAGATCTTTCTAGAACCTAAAAACCACCTGAGGATTTGGATGGGGTAGATTTCTTGATTTTACCATAGATTTACATCACTACCATCCTCCTTATATTTCGTAATGTGAAAAATATACTTTTCAGGATTAGATAAGCGATAGAAGTCGTAGCACAGAAGATGACCCAGAGACCCCAACATGTGGGGCTAACCAGCCCACTTGTTAGCCGCCTTGTGCCTGGTCAATTCTCTCGAGTCTTCTAGATCTTTCTCACCACAATCCTGCAGTTTCTGACGCATTCAGTTTTTTCTCGTTATGAGACCTCATATAGATAGATCTTGACCCCTACTACAAGTCATTCCCCCTATATAAGTGAGCCTATGCCTACCTCCATAGCCATCCCATCAAAGCCTTCTCTCTCCAATAGCAGCAAAGCTCTCCTCCTCTCTAGTTCCCATGGCCAACAAAGAGATCATCCCCTATAGTTTTGATCCTAGCAAGAAGCCCAACATGCTTGCGCTGACCGTCATTCCTCCAGAAGTTAACCCCATTTGCTTATGCCATCTGTCATCTAGTCCTTGTTTCATCGTCGCCACGTCCACTTCTTGAAGACAAGTCACGCCAACAAGAGCCTTGTCTAGATGTCTAGAAGCTGATCAAGGTGACGAAGGAGATCAACCTTCTTCCTTCGAAGGGATACGAGGTGCTATCGGAGTGAAGACCAACAAATTTGGAGATGTTACATGTGCAAAATACAAGTCGGTCACCCCTCGTACCATCATTGATGGAGTTCACGCTATGCCGGATCAGATCAAGGTTGTTCCTCCAAAGGAGAAGAAGAGGAAGGCGCCATCACCACCTATCCTAGAGGCTGAGAAGCGTTCAAGGATGACTATTGCTCTCGTAGAGAAGAAGATTGAAGACCTCTCTAATGTTATCTATACCCTAGAGCAAAGGATCAACGAAGAACACGTGTATCGCAAGAGCCTACAACAAGATCTAAATGCTTTGAATCATATTGTTGTTAAGATGAAGAAGTAAGAATTAGGTAGTTAATAATAAGGCATGAATGGTTAGGTCATGTGTTTAAAAATAGTATGTTTAGATTACTCATTTAGCTCAGATTGTTAGAATATTGAAGTTTGTGCTAGGTAGTTAAAAATTTATGTTTAGTTTGTGCTTGTGTAATAAAGTGTCTTATATATTAATGGAGTCTTCTTCTTATTATTATTATCCACACTCTATTCCTTTTGGATATGTGTTTTGTCTCCACATGTTGTGCATAAAGGTATATAGGAAAACAAGTGTGGGGGGAGACACACCGTGACAACAAGATAGAATTCGATCGCGAAAATCATAAAATTTGGAAAGTAATGAGCGAAGGACCACATCCTACAAAGTAGGCCTCGAGCAGCCCCTAGAGTAGGTCACATGGCCTCCTCTATGGGCCGGCCAGCCCATCACTACGCCATCTCACCCTGAGTTTTGTCCTCGGTCAGGTTCGAGCCCACTACACTCTATTTTTATATATTTCGCTTTTCGTTTCGAACCAAATTGAGAATCCTTTGATAAATAACTTTAAAACATGAGGAAATATTATTTCGGTCATGACTTAAGGATAGACTCACAGAATACTTTTCCTAGAAGTCTTGCTACTATTGGGAACTTATTATTAGGGACCCCATGTTACTTAAGTTGTTGTGGAATGAGATATAGTAGAATAATGAGAACTTAATTCTTGATGTCTCATTATTGGAGAATTTTATTTCAAAAAGGTAAAAATATAGCTATACCTCTCCTTTGTGGTAAGCAATGTCCTACCAGAGCCAAATATAGACTAGAGAAACCTTCTACATATACTACTTGTCATCGTATTAAGTTTGGTCAAACCTTGTGACCCTTGTTGAGAAACTTATCATGCTCTCAAGATCAAGATCACGTACACTCCACATATATCTACTGCTCCTACACTAGGAGTATGCAACAACATATTTTCTATCCACCTAAAAATGTTCTACTCCTACACTAGGAATAGACACAAAAATATGCTTGATAGGATAAATGCTCCAAGTTATTGTAAATGTCTCTCTTGAAAAGTTTCAATTGCAGAAAGAGAGGCATGGGCTATGCAAAAGTTATTCAGAAAAAAAGAGAGAGTATTGAAAAAATGGACAAGTGTCTGAGATATTGAAAACAATGGGTACTCAGATGCCCGCCTAAAAAAGAAGAAAGAAAAAAGAGAAGAGAGATGAATAAGATAGCCCATATTTTCTTGCAAAAGTTTTCAAGTTTCAAACAAGAGAGATATGTTTCAAGGAGCATAGTAGAATTAGGTTAGCCACCATATACATATCCACACATATACACATCTTGATCTAAGAGTATGACATTTTTCACCTTAGATCCTTGTTTTGACTTTACAATATATGCAATACAAGTATGTTCTCATATTCATCCCTATCTGAGCTCCACATAAGCTTTTAGAAGTAGGTAAAAAGAAGGCAAAGTCATCAATGAATTGGTGAGGATCCAAAAATACCATATATATAGAGAGATTTGAGAGTACTATAAAATGAGAAGGTAAGCTATGTTTTTGTTTTCAAAAATCTTAAAATGTTTCTTCAATTGACTTGACTGAAGGAAGATGATGATCTATTTCAAGCTATTCCATTCTTTAACCATCCAAAGTTTCATGGTAGATACTTTGAATCCTACAGTGCCTGCATAACTAGGAATAGTTTTATGTTGATGACTTGTCCTAAGGTTATGTCTTAAGTAATTCATCCTTTTATCGAGGACAAGTAAAAGCCTAAGTGTGGGGAAGCTTATTGATGGTAGTTAACATTTATCATAAACCATCAATATAACTTGTATAAATGTCTAAAAAGGATCACCAATATAGACTTAGGGGTTTAAACTGACAAATTCCATAGGTTTTGGTGAATTTGTATTTTTTGCAGGATTTAATCAGAAAAACCACCAAGGAGGACCTATTCGTCAAAAGAAATCATGGAATTCCATCGCGTAAACAGCGTGGGAAGACTATAGAAGACTCTAGAGGCTCTCCACTAAAGTAGACCCTGAGCCACTGCCATGTGGGGCTGGCTGGCCCCACCTACAGACCTACTGGCCTATGGGCCCCCTATCAGCCTCTCCGTTGTTACGTTGGTTCGCCACCACCTTAAAGATTGCATCTCCACCGTTTATTCAAGTCAGTTTGATCCGATGGCTCAGGATTGATGCTCTAGCCTATATATACCAGCCTACACCCCCTCTAGGGCATATATTGGCATTTGATCCTGAGAGCTAAGAAGTTAGAAACCCTAATTCATATGTCCACTAGGATTAGGGCTAGCAATCAAGAGAAGATTAGTCCTCAGTAGGATATAGTCTTGTATTAGAGACAGTGAGATAGAGTGAGAGGGAAGAGTTTGGAGGAGTCCTGACCTATCAGTGCTCTCTCTACAGCTTGTACCCTAGTGGAATTAAGTTCTTCTTGAGCTTGCTTCTGAGATTTCTCTAGTAATCGACTTCTAATTCAAGTAAGCATCTTGTTCATATTGTTCTTTAGGTTTGCGACTCTCTTTTGAGTACTCTAATCCTTATAGCTCCTGGGTTAAAGTAGTATTCATAGTGTAAGCATGGTGCTTAGACTCAGTTACTCGTGGATGTACCATATTTTCTAGATCGATGGTAGCTCGCGAGGGTGAGTCTTATAGCCTTGTTGAGTCCTTTGTTGTCCACCTCCCGTTAGTAGGCCTAGCAGAACTTTGTTTCTATAGGAAACATACTCTACCTAGGTTTTCTCTAGTAATATTCCTAGAATTGAACAATAGAAGATAAAGCTTACCAAAGTTAGAACTAGAAGACTTTAGCAGTCTTCCCTACGCTCCTGATATTTAGCCTTGATTGTGAAGTTGGGTTAAGTTAGATTTGGTTATTCTCACACACGTTTCCTCAAGTTCGATATAAAACTGGGTACTCTCGGTGAAGTGCTACATCGGTATATTATCTGTGCGCTTGCGGATTATTCTGTGTGCATTAATTTATACCAACACTAAGTCAAGCATATGCTCATAAAGCAAGCTCACATTATATGTGATAAAACTCCTCTCATACTCTTGTAGAGAAATCACCCTGTTAGTGAGTTACCTCACGATGAGGTTCATCCTGAAGATGAAAATCCTAGCAACGCGTGTGTACTATAAGCTAGGAATACGGAACAATAATGGATTTATCGTTTTGGGAAATAACAAAGATCATTATTAAGATGTTTAAAGTCGGAAAATATGTGTCAACACTTGTTTCTTTACATTTATAATTGCTAAATGAGTCTCTTTGTGAGAACCCGAATCAAAAACAAAGTCCATGGAAAGAGTGCATGAAGCTCTCATATCGGGTTAAAACAAACATGCAGTTGAGGCTGAACCAAAAAATCGCTAAGTGAATATCTTGAACCTGATGTTCGGATAATTATGGGTCATTGTTGAATAATGGGTGGTGAAAAGCGATGGTTCAAAAGGTCCTAATAGAGACTAGTTTTGGCATAAGTTTTACAAAATATGTTCCGTTATATAATGAATCTGGCTAATGGTATGAATTAAAATATGCAGTTATGGGGTTCTAAAAATTCATAAAGAGCAACATCGAAATCTCTACCAATATTCTCTTTTAGAGAAATAATCTTCCTATAAAAATATCAACTCCCTGAAGGATTTTCCTTGAAAGAGTATATGGTTATAACTCTGAATGCACCAAAATAAGTGAAAGGAATAAAGACCCATATAAGACTCGAGAGATAAGAATGAAAAGATGAACTAAAAGGAACAAAGGTATACCATATAAACACATGCGCATTTCATGAGATTTTACTATGGGTTATATATACTTGTGATATAATGCATTCTCCACCTGAAGATTTAGAGTTAAAGTATCCTCTAAAAACCAATATGATATATTTAGTGTTACTAGCAATACTTTTTCCGTTACGCTAGAAATACAGACTTGTGATGTCTTACTATGTATTAAAGATTCTCGAAGAATCCGTAATTAATCTAGAAGGAGTTACGACTATTGTGAATTGTGAAAATTATAATGATATAAAGAATAATGATTATTAATCACATCTCGAAGATGCGTGTCATTGCAATTTTGAAGTGCACAAATATGCATCCTGATGCATGCATGCTAGAATATAATAAATTACTCTGCATTATTCTCTCTCAATGTTCTTGAAGAATATCGAGACAAATATCATGAAGACTAAATATTATGAAAATCTTATAATCTCACTTGCACTATCCATGTCTATATTTATTTCCAAATAATGGTTAATGCCATGGGAATGAATAACTTCAACGGATGTTATCATCAGGGGGAGTATTCCATTCATGAGACTTTGAAAATCTCAAATAATACCTAGAAGGTGTTATTCTAATGGTGACTTCCTAACCTTTGTTGAAGGCTCTATCATGACACCATTTATAAAAGTGGGTTTATTGTTTATGTACACTTCATATTTTTACCTCACGAGTTTTAGAAGTAGGATGAGGTTAATATTATGAAATGATTCTTGTAATGTATGTGGTATACTTGTTAAGTCTCTATGTGCATATGCTTTCCGTAGAAAGCGTTTTTGGCATAGCAGGACAATGCTGCAAGGTTCAGGGGAAGAACTTCCCTAGAATATTAACCCTTGATCACAATTCTACATAATTCAAAATGATATGATCCAAAAGGTCACAATGTCCTGAAGACATATGTTTTACTCTTTTTCCTTGATGAGTTTTCCTGAAGTTTCTCATATAAGGTTTTTAATGAGGCAACAATGTGCAAATATATTAAGTGACAATAATATACTCTTTCTCCATATTTCTTCCTATTAGGCTTTTGGAGTTTTAATGAGACATGTATTTGTCATGATATTCGTCCAAGAAGAATACTAAGAATTCATCAATTAGAGGATTGATGGGCTCATACCATATATACCCTGATGACTACCATATATGCCCTGGAGGCACCGATGAAAACGGATCGGATACGGACGGATATCACTGATATTACATTTGTTTTCATATTTCTGTCAGGATTTGAATTCGAATACGGATAGTGTCAACTATGTCGGATAGGATACGATTGGATATCGACATCATAAATATGCGATTTGAGTATTCGGATACGGATACGGTATCGGATGTTGAATATCCGGACTTGGATATGGATATATCTCAACCCCTCTAAACAGATTCGGTTTCGAATACGGTCGGAAAATATCCGTACCGTTTTCATCCCTGCCTGGAGGCATCTATATAAAGAGACCGGATGTATACGTGAAAGAACTAATGAAAAAATGGCTCCCCTCATATACTTGTCTCATGTGTGTTCTTGTGTTGTTTTTCAAGATTGAGAGAGGAAGATGAGATCTATCTATAACTTCACACCTATTTCTGGGATGGGAAACAGAAAAGCGGATGCGTAATCCATGTGGATCAATTCTCAACACAACGAACAACTTAGAGATCTCTTATCGCTCCTTCTCCTAGACAGCATAGGACGACGAGATGGACAGCCCTGCGCAGCTCTGCTCGCTCCGGATGCTTGCGACGACGATGAGTTCAGTGGGGATGTGGCCAATGACATCCGCCTTGTTTGTTTGGGCATGTTTGACTTGTTTTGGCTTGTTTTCAGCCAACGAACGGTATTTTTCTTTCGTACCAAATCAGTCAATAGTATTTTTAGCCATGGCTTATAAAACAAACAGGCTGATCAATCGCAGCTAACGTCTTATTCTCTCTCCTATGGTCTCCGGACCTCTGTAGCACGGCTTGCACCGCTCGCCGCGCTAATTCTGTCCTTTTCCGTGTTATCTCCTGTTCCTAACATCGAGGGCAATCTCTTGTTTACCTCTGCTGACAGGAACCACTTGAGTATGCATTCCGGCATTCCCCACCCAAAAATAGAAGGCAAGGTTGGAAGCAGAGGATCAAGACGACAACAATGGCAAATAATTACTCTTTTTTTGCTTTCACATCCCTGTCCTGTACCATGCTCCTGCCGGTGCTCCTAGACTGGTGGCGGTCCAATTATTATTTTTCGTCAAAATTGGTTAACGGACGCCCAGAATAGTAGGTTTTTCTTCCTCGATTGATGAAATCTGATTTTGTTTTTTGAACTCTTTTCTGATTGGTCACCACCATGACTCTTTTTTGTGGAGGATTTGTCGTCCCACACGTAGAGGCATCCAGATCCAACCAGAAGTAGCAATCTTGTGTGCCAGAATTGCATCACAATTTCAATTATGGGCTAACATTTGGGCTCTAAACATATAACAAACCTCAAACTCGAGGTGAGAAGTACCAGGGGAGGAATCTATGCATCCTTGAGGGCTTGAGGCAACTGTAGTGATCTCTATGGGGTAGGTAGCAATGGCCGATTAAATTTGGCGATCCATTAGCAATGCCAGAATTGGAGCAATGATAAAAATAAAAAATTTCTGAGCTAAATCTGTTACATAAAACAGCCAAATAGGAAAAATAATCTATTAAATTAGAGCGATAATGATAAAATAGTTATATTATAGTTGCAATAATATTATCACCATGCATATATTTTGCAGGTTGAGAAAGTGGCACAATTGATGATCGATCTGATAGATGTACATGGAAGAACAACTCTAGGCCATGGACAGCAGCAGTGATGGGCAGAGTTGATAGATGATGTGAGGAGCAGGTGCACTGTCAGGAGCAGATGGTTATTTCTTTCATGATAGATTAATTGATGATTTTTTTTCGACATCCTCGTAATAGTGAGCTGACTATGACTGGGAAAGCATTTCAATGAGTTAATGTTCAGCAGGACCAACGTGAACTTTTATGGTTATTATTAATCACGGATTCATCACTTGTTTTTGTGGTTACGTAGGCCTGAGTTGTTACTATGTCTTGGTCTCATTTATCAAAGTTCAGTCGAAAGCTTAGTTGTGTTGGTGACGTGGTAGGATTGAGATGGCGAAGCAGAGGGGATAAATAATCATTTCTAAAATTAATTGTGCCGACTAATCAAAATAAATATGGAATTAAAGCAATCGGTCTAATCAAGATTATACTCCTCTGTCTAAGTTCTCAAGCACCTTATAAAAGATCATAGTTAAGCAAAAAGATACCGGACTAGCTAGAGCTCATCTAACAATTCTAGCTTACAATGTCAAATAAACCTATACTACTAGTACTTCAAGCAACCAGGGGAGCTCCATACACAACAAGTGATGCAAAGCGCACAAAGCTCCTGAGCTCACTAACAATGCTCAATAACAATGCTACACAAACTAAATTAGAAAGCGTAAATTACTTAGCTATACAAACTAAGCAATGCAACTAACAAGGCTACTCAAGCCAAATTAACCTTGAATTCTTCTTTAAGTCATTTTCTTTCTACTTTTTTTAAGTCATTTTCTTTCTAATAGATGATTTTCAATAAACTCTAGAACTTAAACTTCATCTCTATCTTGAGCTTGGTCATAATCTTCAATTTGAGTATCAAATATATGCCAAGTACACTCCACAATCAAATAGCCTTGTACTCTTTTCTGGTCATACTTCTAGAGTTCTAGATCATCTTAAAGCCAAACTTAGGTGCCTCAATCACTTATAAACATGTTTTCAACTTGAGGACCTTTCAATCAAAGTGACTCTTGATCAATCTAATAATTATCACTTTTCTGTACCCTTCAAAGAAAAATACATATCTCCCAATGTACAGACCCAAATGCCACAAAATTTGGTGGAGATGTGCTTCACTAAGTTATCTAGAAGCTATAAAAATTTGGGCTTCATTTGACTTCTAAATTGCTATCAGATTTCAATTATTCCATCACTGTTATATGCTGAAAACTACTGCACTATAGCTGACAAGACCTACTCCAAGACGGAAGCATCTCCTATCCAATTCTCATAAAATTTGTAAAGCATCTTATACCATAAGTCTAGTCGTCTAGAGTATGTATACTAAATTTCAAGCTAATCTAAATAGATCTGATCACTCAAACATGGTTAAGATCATAGCCCACTCAAATTTTGCAATATAGGGGCAAATTTCAATCACTTGAGCTATACTTCATCAAATATGAATCAAACTTGAAATTAACTTATTTGAATACTTTCATAAGACATATATCCATTCAATCCACTCACTAAAGGTCATGTTATGAATTTATCTAACACAAATCAATCTAAATTTGATTATTAAGTATTTATCCATTCATTCATCTTATATCAAGCAACATATGCGTATACTTCTAATTCAACCAACTCATATGCACCCAAATGAAATGATCAACAAGAGATATATCTTGGTTAGCTCATGATCATTTAATAGCAAGCTTCAACTCAAATATGCAAACCATCAATTCCAAACAATCACCACAACTTGATAAATGACACTTGTATGTTGTAGCACTTGGACTTCACTCATTTTGACTTGGCATTGGGTTTGGATTAGCACTAGGCTTTAATGCTTGACCCAACATATAATGAACGATCAAGAATTCAATTGAATCAAGCCTCCAGTGCCAAAGGTACCTACATATATTTATCCACTTTTTGATGGTACCCAAACTTATTTGGGTCCTCTCAAGTTAGGTGCAACATACTTAGGCATAGCCTTAGTATGAATAGCGAGATATTTTACAATTGCAACCAATGAGGTACCATTGCCATCCTTCCTAAGCATAGATTCATCATTAATTTAAATAGGCTTAGAGATGTTACCTAGAGGACATGAATGTGCCATGTGTCCTCTTTCTTGGCATGAGTAGCACTTTCTCTTTAATTAAGCCTTATCTTCCTTGCTCATGTGGTGCTTCTCATTGCCTTGCTTCTCCTTATTTGCTTGAGCCTTCTTCTCAAGCTTTATTGGGCAACCCAAAGCTAGGTGACCCAATATGTCACAACTATAGCACCTCATATGAGCAATCTTCTTCATCTTCTCTTCTTTGCTCTTGCTCACTTGCTTTGCATCTTGATTCATCCTTGGACACATTGCACTTTCTCTTGCTTTTTCACCCCTCCTTGTTTTCTTCTTCTTTATCATCAAATCATCACCCTCTTCATGATTGATCTTATTTGCTCTTGGAGTGTCTTCTCTTCTTGCTCAACTTGTGGCTTTGATTGAGGCTCTTCTTGTTGCTTCACCACTTGCTTGGTTTGGCACATAGAGGTGAGATGACCCTATGTGTGGCGCTTGAAGCACTTGACATGCTTTAGCCTCTCTTCTTCCTTCTTCAACTTGAGCTTTTCTTCATTGGGACAACCATCTGTAAGATGTCCCACTTCATGGCATTTGAAGCACATAAAATGAGATAGCCTCTCCTTTTCTTGCTTCTTCATCTTTCTTTCTCTTTTACTTTCATCCTTGGTCACGCTCTTCTTGTTGAAGCCGACGCCACACTTGTCACCATAGCTTCTTTAAGTCTTCAACATGTGCTCAAAGGTGATTCTTGAGTTGTAGCACCTCTTTAACTTATTGCTCAAATTCTTCACTTTATTTTTTAGCTCATTGTTCTCCTTCAAAATGTTAGTTTCACGAGACATAGAAGAAGAACAAGCATATAAATTTGAAGAACATGGCATATCTAGCAAATCATAGTAAGAGGTGGATACATGCTTCTTGCCTACATCACAAGGGTTAGCAACATTGTGTGATTGATCATTTGACCTATGTGATGAGCTCTCACTAGTTTTAATTTCTTCATTGAAAAGCTTATTAGTAAGAAAAGCATGGTCTTGTATCAAGTTATCATGAGTAACACTAAGTTTCTCATGAGCCTATTTTAGCTCCTTATGTGAACAACTAGTAACATAAAGTAGATGCTTTTGTTGTTAACATGTGTTCTTTAGAAAAGAGTTTTTATTTTTCAATTTTTTGGTTTTAGCCATCTCTTTTTCTAAAACTTAGATCATGCAACTATATCTATCTAGAAGCTCCTCATATGAAACAAGATCAATCACATTTGCATTAGATACCTTGGTATCACCTTGTGACACAAAGCAATGTGATGTAGTGGATGAGCTTGTAGATACATCACTCTCATAGCCTGAGCATGATCCATCATCATCACCATCAAGTGTGCATGGAGTAGCAACATCATTGGCATCACTTGTGGCATCATCATTAACCTTGTCAAGTGATCTTGTGGTATGATCATCATTATCATCATCACTTGACCATGAGGTGGAGAAATCTTCCACAATCACCGAATTATGGCTATGCTCAACATCCTCATTGCCTCCTCCTTGGGCTCATCATTATTATCGGAGACCATCCCATACTTCTTATTGAGATGAATCCAAATCTCATGAGCGGTCTTCATATTAATGATCTCTCCAAATATGAAATCATCTAAAGATCTATACATGATGTTAGTAGCTTGGATGTCAAGATCCGCATTTCTCTTATGCTTGAGTTAGATTATCTTGATCCAACACATAAGAAAAGCCTACATCTACCATCTATCACATACGAGGGAAAATAAACTTAAAATTACATATCATCTATTTTTTTCACCGTGCAAAGTGTGTGCCATAAAAAATGTGTGGACAATCAATATCTAGCCCATAAGTCGTTATCCTCTCGGGTCTGTGAAGACCACAAATGAGAGACCTAGCTTTGATACCACATGTAGGGTTGAGATAACGGACTAGAGGAGGGGTGAATAGTCCTTTCTATATTTAATCACGCCGGCTAACCGAAACAAATATGGAATTAAAACTATCGGTCTAGCCAAGACTACACCCCTCTATCTAAAATCTCAAGCAACTTATAAAAGATTCTAGTTAAGCAAAAAGGTGCCGGGCTAGGTAGAGCTCCTCTAACAATTCTAGTTTGCAAGGTCACACAAACCTATGCAACTAGTACTTCAAGCAACCGGGGGAGCTCCTACACAACTAGTGATGCAAAGCGCACAAAGCTTCTAAGCTTACTAGCAATGCTCAATAACAAGACTACACAAGCCAAATTAGAGAGCGCAAGTTACTTAGCTATACAAACTAAACAATGCAACTAACAAGGCTACTTAAGCCAAACTAGTTGCGCAAGGGAGCTACTTTTATGCTACACAAGCAAAAAGGTAACTAGCAAGCTACACAAGCTAACTAATTACAAGAGCAACTACACAAGCACAATGTAAATGAAGTAAATACAAGCTTGTGTAACGAGGATACAAACCAACGGGAAGACAAGGATGACATGGTGATTTTTATCCCGAGGTTCACGTGCTTGCTAACACGCTAGTCCTCGTTGAGACAAGCTCTAAGGTTGTCGTCGGTCCTCTTGCTAGTGGTGACCCGCAAGTCATACTCTCCCACGTGGAGTGCTTACCACAAGCTCTAGCACTTGACCCAGCCAGACCAATTGCCACCCCAGCCAACACCTCGAAAACCCTTCTCTCTAGAAAAATAGAGCGGTGCACCACCGTCACCATGGCGATGACCATGGCGGTGACCCCCTCGTCTCTGCACCGAACTCACTACCCTTGGGAAAAAAGTGGCGGTGCCACCAGACAACACCTGGCGGTGCACCGCCTACACATGGTGGTGTACACCGTCATGTTTGGTGATAGCCCTTCTGCTGCTGCTCGAAACCAAGTCCAGGTGGACACCGCCCTAGGGGTGGTGGTGCCACCGGACAAAGTACGGCGGTGCCAGCTCCAACCCCTACTTTTGGCCTCGACTAGTTGGTCACCGCCACTAGGGTGGAGGTACACCAGACAGGGGGTGGCGGTGCCCCTAGGGTAGCACCCCAAGCCTAGTTTCACCTCCTTTCTTCACCTTTCGACTTCTCCTTTGCAAATGTGCTAACACCACCAAGTGATCACCACCTTGTGCTCGTGTGTTAGCTTTTTACAATTATTTTTAAAGGATTAGCACTCTTTTCTCAGCGCCACTCGATCCTAATACGTATGCAAAGTTAGATCGCTCAAGTGATACTAGATGACCGATATGCAAACAAGTTTGCTCCTCTTAATAGTCTGGCCATCTACCATAAACCTAGTCATGCACTTCTCTACACAAGCTTTGATCAGTGAAATAAAATGCCCTACAAATATACCTTTGCCTTGCGCATTTCATTCCATTTCCTCCATCGTTGATGCAACACATGCACCAACCAATCACCAAATGAAAATGATCCACTTCGTATCGTCACGTGACCGTATTGGTTCATCGATCTTGACCTCACTTGCTTTTCACCGTTGTCTTCGTCCATCGGCGCCAAGTATTGCTCAAGCTTCACCGTCACACGGTCTATCGCTCCAAAAGCCTCCAACTTGCCCTTCACGCTTGTAATCGGTCCATCAAGCTAAGTCTTGTCTTGATCTTCTCCACCTTAGTCACATGACTCAATGTCATGTCTCATATGCAATGAGCTCCTTCATCACATGTGTGAGCCTTGTAACAAATCCAAGCCATTTCACCTTCTTGGCATGTATTGCTCACACACATGTACCTATGGACTAATCACCTGTGTATCTTATATTTAAACACATTAGTTCACATAGGTTGTCACTCAATTATCAAAACCAAACAATGACCTTTTAGATGTGCCTATGACTATGTGTTGTTAATGAGTCTTGGTCTTATTTTTTATGTTGTGGTGTGTTCCCCCTCTATTCCTTTTTCGAGAACATCTGCCTCCTCTGACATTTCAAAATAGTGATTTCATGGCACATAATTCACTATTTTGTTTGTTTGGTTCTAAGTAGAAGAGCTCTAGATATTGATGCAACTCGACAAAATTTTCCTTCTTTTTCCCTCTTTTCCATTTAGGCACTTAGATGATGGGTGGCCGGGTTTCTTGCCATATGTAGGAAACAAACATTCTGTGTATGAGAATAAAAAATCACAGTATAACTCACTTTTGAACCTTATCCGGAACCACAATGTTTTTTACTTTTTGGCAAAATATGGATTACATGTTTGGTTAGTAAGAACCTTTCTTGAAAAAAAATGCACACAACACAAAGACATACCCTCAATATTGATTTTGGCTTGTGATGATTTTTGAATAATACCAAATGTCTCATGGAAATTTATGTTGCTCCCGTTGCAACGCACGGACAATCAACAGTAGTTTCAATAATTCTTGAGTTTGAGTATTGATGATGAAAGCTAGATCATCCATAGAGCGTCGTCTTTCTCCCTCACGAACTTTTCCTCTCATTCCACTAGTGCCACATCAGGATAACGTGCTTTTAGGACTCAGGTGTCAGGTGTCTAGGGAAGGATGAAATTTGCACCAACAACTTCAGATCTTGTATTAAACTGTTCTAAGCATCTCCAACAGTGGTTATAAATAATCTATCCGAAAAAGTTCATGAAAAATTCCAAATGTCAGACTTTTTCATCCACTGCTTTTGACCAAGAATATCAGTTGCCCTAAGTCAAAATATTCTAAATTTGATCAAATTTATAAATAAAAATATTAATTTCTACCACATTAAACCCCGTTTGACATAGTAAATATTGTTATTATTTTCTATGATTTAAGCTTAAAATGGTTGAACATCAATATTTTATAGGAAGGAGTAACATTTTCCTGTTTGAAATATAATTATAGTTCTGTAGCCAACAAATTTCACTGACACTCGCCACCAACAAAATTCACTGACACTCACCTGGCTGATGGTAGCCGTGCCTAGTGGTGTTGGACGAAATTCTTAGGGCCTGTTTGGCAGGGATTCACCAGCTCCAGATTCACTATTTTCAGCTCCACTCCACCAAAAATTTCCCAAACACCCTAGATCCACCAAATTCAAATCCACCAAAACGTTGGATCTAGAGACCAGATTCACCAAATTGGTGGAGCTCCTCAGGAGGTGCTCCACGAATAGGTGTTTCGTACCTCCTCGTGAAGTTGGATAAAAATTACCCACCTTTGCCACTAGTTACACAACCCTTATCCTTACCGGTTCGAATATTTCCTTTCTTCCCCACCTCACTGGATACGACGCCCTTCTACTCGCGCCTCGCGTCCTCCTCTTCCATCGCGGCCAGGGAGGCCGCGCCGCCCATCCCCTCCCTCCATCCCTCCACTCCGGTGAGCCCTCCATGGCCGGATTCGGTAGATCCGGTCCTGCTCGACCTCCTGCACCTCCTTCTTCGTCCACATCCATGGGAAAGACCGCACCTAGGGTTGGGCTCTCTCGTCAGGTACAGGGCGCGGCCACCGGAGCTCCTCTTCCCAGCGTCGCGGACATGCCCCCTTCGGCCGGCCTTCAACCCGCCCTAGTCAGCTGGCAGGGAGTCACGGCCGGCGTCGACCCCGCCATGGCCGGCGCTCAGGCAGGCGCGGGTGGCCTCTAGACCGCTATGGACGACGCTCAGGCAGGCGCGGGCGGCCTCCAGACCACCATGGACGTCGCCCACCAACATGCCTTGGCTGCCCAACAAGCCTTCCTGGCCGGCCAGTAGCCCCTCCTGACCGGCCAGCAGCCCTTACCGACTGGCCAGTAGGCAGCCATGGGCGCTGGGGGTGTGGCCACTGGTCAAGCAGGCGGTAGTTCGTCACAGCAGCAACCAAGGACGCACGCTCCGTCGACCAACAAGAGGGCAAAAGAAGATGAGGTATAAATTTGTCTTTCAATTTTGTGCAACAATTGTACAGTGCTAGGGAAATCTTGATTTGGGTGATCAAATACTTGTGGGAAATTAATGTCAGGGTGATGCTATGGACTGGACTGATGGTTATACCGCAATTGTTTGTAAGTTTTTTGCCGAGCAAGTTAGAAAAGGAAATTGGCCGAACACACATTTGAACAATGTAGGCTTTATCGAGGTATCTGATAGGTTTTTTCAGTCCACCAGAATAATGTTGAGTAAAATGCAACTAAAGGACAAATGGGACAAGTTGAGAAGGGATTATGGTGCTTGGAGGAAATTAACGAGGAAGCAAACGGGGGTTGGGTTCAATTGGAATACAGGAACTGTCAACATGGATCCCGAGTGGTGGAAGAAGATAACAAAGGTCAGTTTTATTTGTTATGCTATGTACATTTTTATTTCTGCAACTTAGAACTTTATGTGTGTGTGTGTCTGGGCATTATCTACTGCTTCAAGGAACAATAGCAGCTTCGAACTAAATGCATGAGTAAAATAGAGAACAAAACCACATATAACAAAATGTCCTGTGAAAACAGAAATATCCATGTGCAACTTTACTGTAATTTTCCCAGATTTCCTGCAACTTTACTGTAACTTTACAATAGCAACTTTTCTGTCGGAGCATTTAATTAAGGGTAGAGAGTGGAACTGATATGGCTGGGATGTTGGCTTTATTCATCTGACTAGACTCAATTTCCTGCTTGATCCCCTAATGCATATCAGTTCCACTCTCAATTAGTTATATGGCCTAATGGCTGGTAGATGTACTAACAAACTCCTAGTGCAATCTGCAACAAGATGCTAACAAGATGCTGGCAGATGTACTAACAAACCACAGATAACATTTCAGAAGATGCTAACTTGCTAACAAAGATGCTAACAACCCCCAACAAAGTGCTAATCTGGTAGACCTTAGCCACTAGGAAAAATTTCAATAACTACACCCTCTTAGTGCAATCTGCTATGTACATTTTTATTAGTGCAATCTCCTATGCCTCTTAGTGCAATCTGCTATGTATATTTTTATTTCTGCAACTTAGAAATTTTTCTTATTTTGGACGTTCTCATATGTTTTAGGAAATTAGTGGTGTTGGCAAGTTCAAGAAGAAGCCTATCCAAAATGAATACAACTTGAAGGTGATGTTTGGAAACATTGTTAATGAGGAGCAAGATCATTGGAATCCTATGAGTTCCAACCCCATCATACCCCTTGATGATGACACTCCAACTGATGGTGTAGAGGCTGAGCACCCCACTGAGCACCACACTGTCGAGCACACATTTGATGGTGATAACAACTCTTTTGAAAATGGAGATGATGTTCAGGAGGTCACTCCTGTCATAGACAATGGTAAGAAAAAGGCTAAGGTTATTTTGGAGAAGCCCACCAAGAAACCTAAGAGTAGCACAACCCTTGTTATCCAAGAGCACATCTCAAAGATTTCTGAGTCTGCATCTTCTTTTGTGTCTAAAAGGCAAGGTGGGATCACCATTGAGCAAGTTATGGAACATGTTGTGGCATGTGGGGCTGCATATAAGACCGATGAGCATTTTGTGGCAACTGAGTTGTTTGTGAAGAAAGAGCAAAGAGAAATGTTCATGACCCTCCCCATCGATGAAAGGCTCGATTGGCTTAGGAGGAAGTACAATGTGATGTATGGAAGAAATTGAAGGCCTAGTTGTTTGGACATGTCGTCGCAAGTGTCATTTTTTTATGCTCATTTGGACATGTTGTCGCTTTCCTGTGCTATTTTAGAGACGCTGTCATTTTTTATGCTCATTTGGACATGTTGTCGCTTTCCTGTGCTATTTTATAGATGCTGTCAATTTTTTTATGCTCATGTGGACATGTTATCATTTCTTGCAGATGTCTAGTGATGATTCCAGTGATGAGAGTGATGATTTTTTCAAAATTGTCTTAAGTGGTGCTATGCTTGCCCAAATATATTGTGACATGTACCTATATAAAAACCCACCAAGAACTTCAACCACTAGTGGTATGGGTTGGTTGCTAGAGACACTGAACACTCCGGGGGAATGCCATACACAACTTCGTATGAGCAATGAAATATTCGAGGACATCCATGGTTTATTAGTGGAGAGGTATGGGCTGAAACCATCCTATCATATGAGTACCTATGAGATGCTTGCCATGTTTTTATTTACATGTGCCGGAAATGAGTCTAGTCGAAAAGTTCAAAATCGGTTCAAGCATTCAGGTGAGACATGGTCTAGGAAATTTGATGAGGTCCTTAACTCTCTTATGGCCATGGCAAAGGATTTCATTAGACCTAAGGACCCCAATTTTCCTACAGTTCATAGGAGGATAAGAGATGATAGACGAGCGTTCCCACATTTTAAGGATTGTATTGGTGCTCTAGATGGAACACATATTCAAGTTTCTCTTGCACCCGATGAACAAGTGAGGTATATTGGGAAAACAGGGATAGCCACTCAAAATGTCTTAGCAGTTTGTGATTTTGACATGCGATTCACATATGTATCCACCGGTCAACCGGGATCTATGCATGACACTAGTGTGCTATACAATGCAATCTCGATGGATGAAAAATTCTTCCCACATCCTCCACAAGGTAATAAAAATGATTAATCGTTTAGTCTCTTTTTTTTATGATACAAAATATTAATTTATATTGTTTTGATCATGTTTAGGCAAATACTATGTTGTTGATGCCGGATATCCTAATCGGCCCGGATATCTAGCTCCTTACAAAGGTGAAAGATATCATATGCCAGAGTGGCATCGAGGTATGGAACCCAAAACACCTAAGGAAAAATTCAATCGAATTCACTCTTCTATTCGAAATGTTATTGAGAGGTCTTTTAGAGTTTTGAAAATGAAGTGGCAAATTCTATACAAGATGCCAAACTACCCGATGTGGAAGCAAAAAATGGTTGTTGTTGCTTGTATGGTCCTTCAGAATTTTATTCGTGAACATGGTAGTGAAGATCCGGACTTTGCTCGTTTCGATCTTGATCCTCATTTTGTCCCAACAATACCAGAAAGGTATAATCGATATGCAGTTACATCGGATGGTTCTACTTCGGAAGCCAATGCCGTCACTATGGATATGTTTCGTGACGACTTGGCCACGGCTCTTGCTCTAGCCTGGAACAACTAGCATGTAATGGAAGACTAATGTTCAGAAGTTGTCATGAACAATCGTAATATTTAGTTAATCTTTAGTTATTTTTATGTATGGACAATCGAAATATTGTTGACCTTAGTTCATTAATTATCTATTTGGTGTGTCATATTGCATTTGTGTTTTAAAAATATACCTTTTTTGAATGAATATAGTCATAAGACGTGAGCCACATGTCTCATGTTACAACCTAAGGGCAAAACAGGCTATTCCCACCAAAACCTCATTTTCGTGAATTTGGATCTGTTGTTTTGCCAAACAGTTCCCTGGTACATACATGGTGGATCTTAGATTCACGGTGGAGCTGATCCATGGTGAATCCCAGATTCAGATTCACATTTTACAGTGGTGAATCTCTGCCAAACAGGCCCTTAGTATAATCATTAATTCAGCATATGATTTTTATAGAATTATTAGAGATTTGCTCGTATAAGGGGGTGTTTGGATCCGGTGACTAAAATTTAGAAGATGTCACGTGAGGATATCGCATGGGGTGTTCGGATACTAATAAAAAAAATAAATTATAGAATCTGTCAGTACTCCACGAGATGAATTTATTAAGCATAACTAATTCATCATTAGCATATATTTACTGTAGCAATATATTGTCAAATCATGAACTAATTAGGCTTAAAATATTCGTCTCGCAAAAGTTGTGCAATTAGTTTCGTAATTAGTCTATATTTAATACTCCGTACATGTGTTCAAATATCCGACGGGACAACGACTAAAATTTAGAAGGAGAAATCAAACACCCCCTAAATATGCATAGATGTTGCTTGTTATTCCATTATTGTTATGATCCTATTTTGAGCGTCAGAATTTTTTCGATTCAGGCATGCTGAACTGTTTTATGTATACTAGCAAAGATACACGTGCGTTGCAACGAGAGAAAAAAACAATAGTATTTTTAGATCAATACATTTGATTCAACTTAAATGATTACCTCACATTCTTCGGCACCTCACCTTCCACCATTGATTAATACAGTTCAAATTCAGAGCACATGTTTCCCTCCCATCCGCAACTGCGTTCATTTGGTGTCATACTTTTTATACTCTTTTATATAAATATAGTCAGATCTAAACTATTTAAGATAATTGTAAAAGTTATTTCATTTGTGGTGGAGTGAGTATAAGAAAGAGACTTATAAACAATGGCTGTGTTCGGTTGGAAAAGAAGCCGGCTTGTTCGGTTTATTTTTTTAGCTGAAGCAGTATTTTTCTCTCACAACATTTCAGCACGAACAATGTTTTTCAGTATGAACAGTAAATAATCCATACCAGCCGAACACTTACATTAGTAGTAGTAATAGTAATAATAACAATAACAATAACAATAATAATACATGCACATAATTTTCCACTACATTGTTGTGCTTTAGCTATGAATGAAAAATACCAATGCATTGCCAGAAAAAGATATAACAAAATTAATCTATTAACTAAACAGCGGGATCATAATTTTTCTCAAATATGTCCACCCAACTCTAATATATTGCAAACAGTAACTATGGCACAAAGTTAATATTTTAGAAAAAAAAGTTATGGAACCTAAATCTTATCATCATACTGTTCAAGATTTATGGAAACGTCACAGCTTAAAAAAAAGCCTTTTAGTTTGAACGGGCTCAAGCAAAGTCCTTAAAGTCACGTTATCATTTAAATTATTGCAGTTGAAAATAGTTATTTTATGGTCTCGAGCATCTCACCATCGAACTATGCGAATGTGAATATCAAGAACCATGAATTAAGGGGTCATTTGGTAGGACTCTAACTGTGGCAAAAATAGCTTTAGCCATTAGCTTCTCTAGTGGAGATGAAGTTGTTTTTATCAAATATTTAGTAGAATATCTTCTTCTCTTAGATAAAAAGGTTGAAATGTCCCAACTACCCCTCTCCCTTTTTGTTGTTTATATTTTCTTCCTTTAGGGGCCACTTGGATCCTTTTATTTTGGAGAAATTGAAATCTACATAATGGATTAGGTTATTTGGCTTGGAATTTTACATTCCATGACATTTTCAAGCTCATAAATAAGCCTATCTCAAATTCATAGGATGGGACATGAAAATAGATTATATAGATCGCTATGCTATAATTCTATTCTTTAATTTATAGCACACTTTTCGACTCATCTTTCTACGATAGAAATACAACATATAAGTATGTGTCTGATATATCTAACAATAAATATATAAATATATTTCATATATAACTATATTAGCTTAATTAATCTATAACTAAATTATAATTAGTAGAATGAATTCAATTCAGAGGATGAAACGCTCTCATCTTATCTCTACTTCTCTCTCTCATCCGCCGAGAGCCACAAAAGTGCCGTCTTCTTCGTTCCTTCTCATCTCATCTCGTTCTCTCCATCGCCGCGCGGTCGGTGATGCCCCTTCCTCCTCCCTAGCCCCCACTCGCGACCCTTTCCTCTTCCTCCGCAGCCGTGCCGCCCCCTGCGCACCTTCCTCCTTGGCGTCATGCGCGCGCAGGGGCCGTACCCGCTGGAGCTGGGGTCGGGGCCGCGCTTGCCGGTCGCGGAGCTGGGGCAGCAGGCGCCAGCAGCCACCTGAGATGAGCTGCTGGCCGGCGTGGAGGGCGGCGGATTGCGCCATGCTGTTGTTCCCAGTCCGAGCTACCGAGGCCGAGGTGCTCGCACTGCATGCCACCCGGCCCGTACTAGGAAACTCCATGGTCGGTGCTACGTATATATGTTATCACGTAAGCTTGCAAGGTTTACACGTCTCTACCGACATGACTAAGTGGGTGTTCGGATTCGGTGACTAAAGTTTAATTCTTGTCGTATCGGATATTTGATACTAATAAAAAGAATTAAATATTAGTTAATTATAAAATTAATTACACAGATAGAAACTAAATTACGAGTCGAATCTTTTAAACCCAATTAGTCTATGATTTGATAACATGACGCTATAGTAAAAATATACTAATAATGAATTAATTAGACTTAATAAATTTATTTTACAAATTTATCTTCGAATGTACCATTAATTTTATAATTAATCTGTATTTAATACTCTAAATGTTTCAAACGTTTGAGTTTAGCCCCGAACCGACTTCACTTACCGCCTTACCGTGGGGATTTTGACAATTTGCACCCTGACCCCGCCTGTTTTCCACAAAAATTCTCAATCCCCACTCCGGCACTCCCCTCCAATCTCGTCCAGATTCGGGAGCCCAAATTCGACCGACGCGCCGCCTCGCCTGGCTTCGCCGCTTCGCTCGACGCCACCGCCACCTCCCGCCATAGGCGGACCCACCTATAGGGCGACCTCTCCTCCGTTGAGTACCAGTACCCCTACCCCTCCCCCGGCCGGCGAGGCGGCGACACCGCGAGTCGCGAGTGCGAGTCTGCGACACCGAGCGGAGTCCGGAGGTTGAAGACGGGTGAGGTCGAGGGGCGACGCGCTGCACGCGTTATTGGGCCGGCTGACACATCGCGACCGAACCCTAGCAGCCGCAGCAGCAGCAGCAGGAGGAGGCTCCACCCTCTCCCTCTACCTCCCAAGGTGCCGATCCGAGGTGACTTAGTGCTGGTCCACGAACTCCGAGCGCTCCCCGGCGACCATCACCATGGAGGTAACTGCGGGGACGCTAACCTGAGTTAATTCGTGTTCGTTTCGAGCCCTTTGGTTGTTTGTGCTTACGCCGATATTGCTTCCGTGTTTGCTTCGTTTCCGTCGTGCAGGGGAACGGGAACGGGGAGGTTGACCTGGACGTGACGATGACCACCCTAGGCCCGGAGGACGACACATCTCAGGGGCTAATTCTGACGAACAAGCAGCGGGTCATGTACCGGCCGCCGGCGGGGAAGTCCGTCCTAGGTATGTACTTATTATGTGCCTGTGCAGCGTTTGTGCGGTGCGTTTACTGAATGTGCTTTGCTTTACCCTGATTAATACATTCGCAGACTTGTGAACTGATTAGTTATTACTGTTTGGTCTTCACATGGCTCTAGTTAGCTAACTCTTGGTCTGTTCTTCGGCAGGTCTTGACACCCTTGCTGACAAGAAACGGGCAGCGGGAGGCGGCAGTGTGTTTATGCCACCCCCTCCGAAGGTAGCTGTTGCTGCAAGTTCCATCGATGAAGATGAGAAGCCAGGAGCTACAGAGAATGATGCGACGAGCCTCTCCACGGCGATTCGCGGTAACTCATCACGCCGCTATCGAGGAAGTGGTTCTGATGATAAAACATCTCTGAATGGTGCGTCATTTTCTTTGAACTAAATACACGAGCTGCATAAATTAGCTAATGTATATGCTCTTCTAGTGCTATGGTTTTATGGTAATTCATTTCCACTCATTTTTAAGTTGTAACTAAATCTCTCTTTGTTTCAGAACCAACAGTCACTGATAAAGATGAAAGGGCCCCAACACCCAGCCATTGGGATGAGCCCCACCGGCAAGAGGTCTTAATTACATGGAAACTTTCAATATACAGTCCCACCTGCTTCTTTTGGAAATTACATCAATACTTTACATTAGTTTTACTAGACCTTACTAACAAGTCAATTTCTATGCCTGTTAATTTACAGACCCACATCTCTGGAAGCTCTCAAGGTTCTCGTCCTCATGGCACTCCTCGTGGTTATGATTATTATGATGATAGAGGATCCCGTGATAAACATGGTAATCATGAGAGACCTGCATCCATTGGCTATAGTAGTAGTGGAAGACGAAGATACCATGATGATAGAGAATCTCATACTAGGCGTGATGAGCGTGGGAGGTCTACATCGATTGAATATACTAACAAGAGAAGTCGACATGAGCATAGCTCAAGAAGTTCAAGAACACCTGGTACTTGTTTAGCTTGGCATTCTTTATTACTCTTATCATTGAATTGACATTTTACTGATAGGAGTATGATTGCCATTGCAAATATTAGCAAGATCTGATTGGGATGATGGACGCTGGGAATGGGAAGATACACCTCGTCGAGATTACCGTGATAATCGTCCTGGCTCCCGAAGACAGTCTTCAACACGATCTCCTATGCTTGCTGCTGCATCCCCAGATGCACGCTTGGTGTCTCCTTGGTTAGGCGGGAATACACCACGTTCAGCAGGTAAAGCATGTTGAGACAGGACTTTCAGTAAAACTGCTTTGTTTTTGTGTAGTAAATATACTCTGTTGACATCTCAGTAACCCAACTAAATCATGAAACTAATATCCTTTGTGTTCTTAATGTCCAGCGTCCCCGTGGGATAACGTATCCCCTTCACCTGCTCCAATACGTGCTTCTGGTTCCTCAAAAGGGTCTTCTTATTCACATTCCAGTGGAAGATCGCACCAGCTTACCTTTACGTCGACAACTAGTTCTAATGTAAGCTAGAATTCAATTTTCTGCAGCATACTTATTTCATGCTATCAAATGTAAGTTTGAATCATATTTTGTACATCATAATTTAATTAACCACGAGCTTTTGTTCAGATTAACACGTCTTCTTTTGCACGTCATAATTTGATTAATCAGCACAGTGCACCTCATCGCCTGCCTTTTGCATGTCTTCTTTCTCTAGGTTGATTTATGCTTAAATGTAACTGTGCAGTCATGGTTTCTATGTTATTCAATAGGCATGTTAGTTACTGACTAAACAGTTTTCACAAATAAGCTTGGGATATACCTAGAGATCTATGTTTGAATAGGAGCACATGGAAAGCAACTATTGAAGTGCCTGAACCGTGACTTGGGGCTCTTGGTGGGTTTCAACTCTAGCCTACCCCAACTTGATTGGGACTGAAAGGCTATGTTGTTGTTGTTGTTAGCCTGTTAGGTTACTAGTTCTCTTTTTATGGATTAATCTTTGTTTTTAGGTATACTCAATCAACATTGTGAATTTTTATCATGCCCGAGTCCAAGTTAATTTAGTGATAGCAACCTGTTGAGTTGATCTTTGAATGCCATGTTTCTTTTGTTCATCTTTTTGTTTTTATTTCCTCAACATGTTGTTATCATAAGGTACAAGTCTATAACTGCTACCTTGTTATCCCAGGTCATCGATGCTGATAGAAGCCCCTCAAATCCTGATAGGAACTATGAGATAACCGAGGAAATGATGCAAGAGATGGACTACAATGCTGACCGTGCATGGTAATTTTCCTTACAAACCTTGTTTAGTTTTTTTAATTACAGAAGGACAATATTACTGTTGCTTTATGATATTTGTTGGCATTGCAAACATATAAGCAAAAGCTTTCTGTTCCTGCATGTTGCAATGTCTGCTCCTTTTATTTTGTATTAACTACTGAGCTATCTGCTACTTTGGCAAAGTAAACTTTTTATACTTACTATTACTAGTTTATATATTGAAATCCCATGTGTGAATATTTTCTACTTGTATTTACTATTTAGCACAATTTCATACACCATAGCCCACTTTCTTTAGTGTTCTAGTGAAGGGAAATGAATATGATGACTCAACACTCTTTATTCATGGAAGATACAATATTAAATATAGTTAACTACTTAGTTCTAACCTTTACAAATTCTTCAGGTATGACTGTGAAGAACACACCACCATGTTCGATGGTGATAATTCTATGTATCTCGGAGATGATAATTCCTACAAAAAGAAGGAAGCAGAGATGCCGAAGAAGCTGGTAGGTTCCTTATTTGTGTACCTATATTTTACTACGAAGTCCCAAATACTCCATCACAACCTTCATAGTTCTGTTTCTTTAATCTTTATTATGGGTCAGACATAGTACTGTGAGCACATATAACTATGAAGCTGTGATCATCGATGAAAAAACAATGATGTCGTGCTTCTAACAAGAGTTGGGCCTACCGAACTTTGGTATCACATTTCATGTAAGCACCTGATGGTCAACTAGTGAAATGCCTGCAAGAAGTGAAAGTAGGGCACAATTATACAACAGCAATTAGACGCATGCTTTGATTGCCTTGATCTTTCCTATCCTCCAGCAACATATCAGATTTTACCTCAATTAAATTTGTGAACCTGACGAGACGTATAGCATGTATAGTGCACCATCACAAAGGAAGTTGTATTAATCTTTTGGTATGGTTTATAATTTTCATATAAGTTCTTTTCAGTATAGTCAAACTGTGTGCTGAAATTATATGCCAATAACTCAACATTTTTCAATAATCTCAATTAGTTTCTACTTTCTAGTAAACTTTGTACTCCCTCGAGTACACATTACTTTTCACTTATTAAGTTTGAATGTTTGGAAGTGATATGAGTAGATTTGTTTTGAGAAATAGTTTGATAAAAGTATACATTTCCTATGTTCTATGGTTATATTATAATGAAAAGTACTAGTCAAAGTTTGAAATAATTGACTTCAGACAACATCAAAATGTCACTTATTTGTGACTGGAGGGAGTAGTTTGTAATATTTTTTGTAGCCTTCACTTTTGCAGTACTCTGGTTTTGACATCTATTTCTCTTGGTTGCAGACTCGTAGAGATGGTAGCCTGATGACCCTTGCTCAAAGCAAAAAGCTGTCACAGATGACTGCTGATAATGCTCAGTGGGAGGATAGACAATTGTTGAGATCCGGAGCTGTTAAAGGAACAGAAGTGCAAACTGAATTTGATGACGAGGAGGAACGGAAAGTAATACTTCTTGTTCATGGTATGTTCTTTGCCTATCACATCTTCCTTCTATTTACGCTTGCAGTTTCATACCTGTGATTCAATAAGCTTCGAAAATCACATACATCTTAGGAGTCATCCCTCTGTTTCTCATGTAAAGTTTTATAAGGAATCTAAAGCATTTCTTGTGAAGCGAACAGGCCTGCTACCTGACTGTAGTGATTAGCAGGGCTCAAGTAGCACGCCAGGTCCTAGGTTCGTTTCCCTATGGAAGTGAATTTTAGGCAGGCCTGGGTTAAAAAAAAACACACCCCTCGCCAGCTGTGATCCTGTGTTATATGTGTAACCACATGAGTCATTTTCAGTGAGATGCAAAGATGCATGTGGGCACTCGGTGGCACGTCCAGGGCAGACGGCCTTTGGGGTGTTTCTCGGCCTGCGCATGAGAAGCTTCTTCTCAAGTGCGATGCAGTGGGAGCGGTCTTTCTCCCACCGGCTGAGTTTTTTTAACATTTCTTGTGAAAATCATCAAGTATTTTGGTGATGGGATATCAACAGCACAATGGTTTTAACTGATCTGATCTTTAGATCTGTTTGTATTACTGAGTTACTTGGCTAGTAGACGATGGCTATTCCTTGTAATCCACACTAATCTGGGGCCCTCTATGTTTCCTTTGTGTAATTATTTGTACATAACACAGAGCATTAAGATACTATAATGTGTGTGGCCATATTATTCTTTTACTTGTTGCAAGTCTTTCTGCTTTTCTACAGCAGTTCGATGCAGTTGAATCTGACAAGTTAATTGCCTTATTTTTTGGCAGACACAAAGCCTCCGTTCCTGGATGGGAGAGTTGTATTCACAAAACAAGCGGAACCTGTAATGCCTCTGAAGGACCCAACATCTGATATGGCTATTATTGCACGCAAAGGTTCTAGTCTGGTTAGGGAAATCCGTGAAAAGCAAAGCATGAACAAATCAAGGCAACGATTTTGGGAGCTTGCTGGATCTAAGCTTGGAAATATCTTGGGTGTTGAGAAAACAGCTGAACAGGTACTTATGTCCACTTGTATTTATGTGTTTTAAGAAAGACAATTCCTTGTCGTTGTTTCCTACTCACCTTTGAAAAATCAGGTTGATGCAGATACTGCTGTTGTTGGTGACCAAGGTGAGATTAATTTTAAAGAAGAAGCAAAGTTTTCACAACATTTGAAGGATAAGGCAGAAGCTGTCAGTGATTTTGCAAAATCAAAATCCCTTTCTCAACAAAGACAGTATCTTCCCATATTTACTGTCCGGGATGATCTGCTACAGGTTTGTACATTTATTACGAGTTTTTTAGTTCTGTCATGATTTTTATCTTACTTTCCTCTATTTCATGGAATTTATTATACCTGAAAGCTGTTGGTAACTACTGTATGCTGTTCATTTCAAAAAAAAAAAAAAAAAAAAAACTCGACCTGTGGGGGTAAAGACAGCCCCCGGGCATTGCATTAAGAAGAAGAGCTCACGCAGGTTGAGAGACCCCCGAATCCCTGCCCCACCCATACATAGCGGCATCTTAGCCCATGTAAGAACAACCACAACCGAGGCTTTGGGACAGACGAGGGGATTTTTTAACCCCAGCGTGAAATTCGCTTCCATGGGGGGTCGAACCCAGGATCTAGAAGTGCTACTCAAGCCACCTAGCCAACTCTACCAGAGGCCCTTTCGCGTATACATGTTTCAACATCCAAAAGGATTGGAACGTTGGGCTATGGCTTTGATGGATGAAGAAACACCTATGCGCAAGGAGAAAGGGCAAGATGCAGATCATTGCCCTTTCATTTAAACAACTTTCATAATTTTATATTGAATGGCCCGTGGAATTCTTTGTGTATACATAATGCTTGAGTCCTCCCTCCATTCCAAATTATAAGACGTTTTTGCTTTTCTAGATACATAACTTTTGCAACGCGTTTAGATATACACTATGTCTAGATACATTGTAAAAACAATGCATCTATAAAAGCCAAAACGTCTTATAATTTGGAACAGAGGGAATAGTTTTAGTTTTCGTATATTTAGTTTCAAGTGATCGCAAAGCCAATTTGGTCATAACCTGATCTTATATTATTATTGAGCAGGTTGTGCGTGAAAATCAAGTAGTTGTGGTTGTTGGTGAAACTGGTTCTGGGAAGACTACTCAACTGACTCAGTATCTGCACGAGGATGGATATACTACCACAGGAGTTGTTGGCTGTACCCAACCAAGGCGTGTGGCTGCCATGAGTGTTGCTAAGCGAGTCAGTGAGGAAATGGAGACTGATCTGGGAGATAAAGTTGGATATGCCATACGGTTTGAGGATGTCACTGGTCCAAACACTATAATAAAGGTAAACTACTTGTGACTTGTTTACAGGTTAAAGTTCAAGCACCTTTAGACCTTTTTTTTCCTTCTATAATGTCAGGCTTTAGTATAGATATAGACCACATGTGTTTCCTCTCAGTTATAGCCTATAGGAAGGCTTATATTTAGCCCAAATAACATATGTCTTGTAGCCTAATAACTATTATTTGTGACCATGTCAGACTGATTGGCTGAAACTTGGTGCAGATTTACGTTGTCAAATTTACTTACCTTTGGTCAAGTTTAGTTGCTTAGCATGAGGTTTCCTGTCTTCCTGACAGTAACAAAATTATTTGTGGGTTGTTTGCAGTATATGACAGATGGAGTGCTTCTCCGTGAAACCTTGAAAGATGCTGACCTCGACAAATATCGGTATGTTGATAACTTGTCCCTTCCTTTAGTATTTTTTTATAATTTGGGATGTACCTCAGATGGTCTGAGTATGGCTTGCCATACTAAAGTTTTTTACCCCATTCTTTTGCAGTGTTATTGTCATGGATGAAGCACATGAAAGATCACTCAATACTGATGTTTTGTTTGGTATACTGAAGAAGGTTGTTGCACGTAGACGGGATTTTAAACTAATCGTCACATCTGCAACCCTAAATGCAGACAAATTCTCCAAGTTTTTTGGAGGGTAAGAAAACATGATAGGTACCTTCACTCCGAGTAAAATCTGCGCCTTACTTATCTCTGCAAGCCTAGTAACTGCTATCTTTGTTTGCAGTGTGCCTGTATTCCATATTCCCGGCCGGACATTCCCAGTTAACATTATGTTCAGCAAAACACCATGTGAGGACTACGTGGAAGCGGCAGTGAAGCAGGCCATGACTATCCACATAACCAGTGGCCCTGGTGATATCCTAATCTTCATGACTGGGCAGGAAGAAATCGAGGCTACCTGCTATGCGCTTGCTGAACGCATGGAACAGTTAATATCATCATCCACCAAGACTGTGCCCAAGCTAGAGATTCTGCCCATCTACTCACAGTTGCCTGCTGACTTGCAAGCCAAGATTTTTCAGAAGGCTGAAGAGGGCGCTCGCAAGTGCATTGTTGCTACCAATATTGCTGAGACCTCATTAACAGTCGATGGTATCTTCTATGTCATTGATACTGGGTATGGGAAGATGAAGGTGTACAACCCACGGATGGGTATGGATGCCCTTCAGGTTTTCCCCGTCAGCCGGGCAGCTGCAGACCAGCGTGCAGGTCGGGCAGGAAGGACTGGCCCTGGCACATGCTACAGGCTGTTCACAGAATCAGCCTACCAGAATGAGATGCTCCCTAACCCTGTGCCAGAGATCCAAAGGACCAACCTGGGGAATGTGGTGCTTTTACTGAAATCCCTCAGAGTTGAAAACTTGCTTGACTTTGACTTTATGGACCCACCGCCCCAGGAGAATATCCTCAACTCAATGTACCAACTCTGGGTGTTAGGTGCATTGAACAATGTTGGTGGCCTTACAGAAATTGGCTGGAAGATGGTGGAGTTCCCGTTGGATCCAACTCTGGCAAAAATGCTTCTTATGGGGGAGCAGCTAGAGTGCCTTGATGAGGTGCTGACCATTGTATCCATGCTATCAGTGCCCTCAGTCTTCTTCCGGCCAAAAGACCGAGCAGAGGAGAGTGATGCAGCAAGGGAGAAGTTCTTTGTCCCAGAGTCTGACCACCTGACACTCCTGAACGTATATCTTCAGTGGAAGTCTAATCAGTATCGAGGCGACTGGTGCAACGACCACTTCCTCCATGTCAAGGGTCTCCGCAAGGCTCGTGAAGTGAGATCTCAGCTGCTGGACATACTGAAAACCCTGAAGATCCCCCTGACATCATGCCATATGGAATGGGACGTGGTGAGGAAAGCCATCTGCTCTGCGTACTTCCACAACTCTGCCCGGTTGAAGGGTGTTGGGGAGTACGTCAACTGCCGGAATGGGATGCCGTGCCACCTGCACCCCAGCAGTGCGCTATATGGCCTTGGCTACACTCCTGACTACGTCGTCTACCACGAGCTTGTCCTGACCACCAAGGAGTACATGCAGTGTGTCACTGCAGTTGATCCGCAGTGGCTAGCGGAGATGGGCCCCATGTTCTTCTCTGTGAAAGAGACAGACACCTCTCTTCTGGACCACAAGAAGAGGCAGAAGGAAGAGAAGACGGCGATGGAGGAGGAAATGGAGATGCTGAGGCAGGAGCAAGCAGAGGCCGCGCGCATGGAGAAGGAGAAGGAGCGGGAGAAGAGAGCTAAGCAGCAGCAACAGGTTGCTATGCCAGGCCTGAAGAAGGGCGCGACTTATCTGAGGCCCAGGAAGATGGGTTTGTAGATAAGACCTGATAAAACTTTAACAGTCTCCGTGATTTTGTTACTAGGCTGAGGGAACTTGTAACGTAGCCTGCACAAGCAGCATGTAAGAACAACACGTGTATGTGAATGTATACAGCGTCGACATGTGAAGAAAACAAGAGAGAGAATCGGACCTAGATTTTGCATCAATTGATTTCGGCAGAGGTAGCTTTTAAAACTATGCTGTACATTTGATATGGCCTCTTAATTTTTTGAAACAAGTATGGCCTCTTCATGGATAAGATGATTCTCTCCTAAAACGGATGGTGATAATTTTTTGAAGGTGATAAAAAATTGATACCAATTGCTAAAACGGACGGTGGATAAGATGACTCCCTCCTAAAACGGGCGGTGAAAAAATATTGCTAAAATAAAGCTAAAACCTAAAACAGACGGTGAAAAATATCAAATGCTACAACGGACGTTGCTAAAACGAAAAAACGGACGGTGATACAAAAAGACGGTGAAAAAAAATTAAATTGATATCAATTGCTAAAACGGACGGTGATAAAAAAAGACGGCGAAAAAATTAAATTGATATCAATTGCTAAAACGGACGGTGACAAAAAAAAAAGACGCTGAAAAAAACTGACATCAATTGCTAAAACGGACGGTGCCAGAAAGAACCTAAACATCGTGGTTGCTGCCTGGTGCCTGCTCGGACGGTGGGAAAAAAAATGAAACTCATATTGTGGCTGCTGAGATTCGAGCCCAGGTCTCTACGGCCACAACGTAGAATTCTAACCACTAAACTACAGCCACTTTGTTGAATGTTTTTGTGCTATTATGATGATCAATATTCTACTCATTTCAATCAATTACTTCTGCAACCACTTATTTTAAGTTCACATAAATGTAGATACGGCAAAATTTAGATTTAGATGATTCCCTTCATCAATTGATTTTGGCAGATTCACAAAACACCTGCGTCCATTGCTTTTAAAAAAAACGTAACTTCGAAAAGGTGCTCCAGCTCCTGACGGCTTCTGCGCCAAGAGTAAGGGATGGCAATGGGGATATACCCGTTGGGTATCGCCGGAACGTTCTCTTCCCCGCTATGAAGAATTCATCCCGTCCCCATCCCCATTAGCTGTCTCGGGTATAGATTCTTGCCCATCCCCATACCCGTCGGGTATCGGTCGGGTAACAGATACCCGACGGGTACTGCATACCTGATAAACAAGGACACTTGGGGTCACAGCTTTGCAATCGGAGACGTTTCTTCTTCACCCGGGTATAAGTGTCGGAGTCTCGGAGATACCGAGGAGAAGGAGCGAAGTTGCGAGGAGGACGAGCAAAGGTGGCAGAGAGACCGAACTGAGGAAGCGAGGGGCACGAGCGCTCGTGAGACAGGCGTGCTTGTGCTACTGACGGAGATGGTGAGGAAAAATTGAACGAGGGTTCCTAGAACACACAAACTATATATATGACTGTTCAGATTTGGACCAAAATACCTATGTTGAGTTTCTTTGGGCCTAATACTCGTATGACAGCTCAAATAGTCGGGTTCCCCAACGGGTAACGGGGACGGGTAAACAGGGAACGTTTCCGTACCCGCTATACCCGTCGGGTATGGATTCTTTCTCATTTAGATGCCCGCGGGTAAAGATATGATCCCATCCCCGTCCCCTAATGGATCAAATACCCGTCGGGTATCGGGTATCGGGGCCCGTTGCCATCTTTACCAAGAGCCGGAGCCTACGAAACGGGCCTTAAAAAAAGCAGCATGAATGGCAAACACCTTTCTCTAACCATATTATCGGTGTTTCGGACCGGCGGGCCCTCAACCAACTAGTAAAAATACACTGCGTACCCCTAATCTCGGATGGTGATGCAAACAGACACAAGGTTTATACTGGTTCGGGCAATGGGTGCCCTACGTCTAGTCTGAGATACCGAACTTGTATTCCTTGCACCGAAATGCTCATAGTAGGGGGTTACAAGCAAGGCGAGAGAGGGAGTTAGTCCTAGGTCTCTGCGTGGAGCGATGTGAGTTACTTGAGATGCTGATCTCAGGCAGTGGGGAAACGTGCGCATTACATAGTATCGGGCGTGTGTCTGTCTACCTCATGAACCCGTCTATGCCTGAGTGTGTGAGAGCGTGAGAGTAAGTCTATCCTCATATATGTGTTCGTCTGTATCGTGTGCTCGGGTCCCCTAAAAACGGCCCTGGTCCCTCCCATTTATAGTTGAAGGGGGTCAGGGGTGATACATGCGTTCGCTATGCGGCGTCCTGTGAGCGGAGGTGGCGTTTCCGAGCCCTGTAGCTTGTCACTGTGGCGGTATGGTCAACGGAGCGGTCCTGTCCTTGATGCACTGGAGCAACGTGTCGGCCACGCCCGATCCTGTGCGACGTGGGAGCTCCAGTGATAGCCTGACGCAGGGCATGGCGGATGACGTGTCGGTTGCTGTGTGCTGATAGTGTAAAGAGCCGAGGCTCAGTTGGTGCCAAGGCCGAGCCGTCGTGGGGGGCTCGGCGGGCGCGAATCCCGAGGTTGCTGAGACCCTGAAGTAGACTGCTGAGGTGTGGGGGAGCAGTTGGTCTTGTACATTGATTCCGAGGCTATAGTAACCCAGACCTGACTCCGCATGCCACGTTGTCCCTGGAGCAGGAGTTAGGTTGCACAGTGTAGTACGGGCGCCGGTCGTGGGTACAGCACCGAGCACAGTGGCCGGTAACCCCCGCCCGGTCCTATCCTAGACGGCATGGCTTCGATGTGACTGGCGTCCAGTCGGCCACGCTGCTATGTCGAGCCATCGTTCGGCTGATATCGCGGGAGCGGTCGAACACGCTGGACGGACGTGACATCTTGTCTGAGAAGTTGGTTGAGGCGGGGGCGGCGGGGTTGTTGAAGGGTCGAGATGGTGACTAGAGGGGGGGTGAATAGTCTTTTCTAAAACTTAATCGCGTCGGCTAACCGATACAAATGCGGAATTTAAACTAACGGTCTAGCCAAGACTACACCCCACTATATAGGTTCACTAGCACCTTGCAAAGATAACAATTAAGCAATAAAGGTGCCAGGCTAGCTAGAGCTCTCCTAAACAATTCTAGGAGCAAGGTTACACAAACCTATGCCACTAGTACTTTAAGTGACAAGGGAGCTCCTACACATGCTAGTAAGCAAAAGCACAAAGCTAACTAAGCTCACTAGCAATGCTCAATAACAAGGCAACCAATGCCTAATTAGAGAGCGCAAATACTTAGCTACACAAACTAAGCAATGTGACTAACAAGGTTACTAAAACCAAATTAGCCACGCAAGGGAGCTACTTCTATGCTACACAAGCAAGAAGGTAATTAGCAAGCTACACAAGCTATCTAATTACAAGAGCAACTACACAAGCTTAATATATATAAAAGTAATTGCAAGCTTGTGTAACGGGGATGCAAACCAACGGGAAGAATAAGGTTGACACGATGATTTTTCTCCCGAGGTTCACGTGTTTGCCAACACGCTAGTCCCCGTTGTGTCGACCGCTCACTTGGTGGTTCGGTGGCTAATTAGCATCACCCGCTAAGCCCGCACGTCGGGCGCCGCAAGAACCTATCCCTTGAGTGAGGGTAGCTCAATGACACGCTTTACTAAAGTTGCTCTTCGCGACTCCCACGGGGCAAGCACAAGTGCCCCTCACAAGCACTTCTCCAGAGCGCCGCACAAGCTTCTTGCGCGCTTCGACAGAGACCACCACCAAGCCGTCTAGGAGGTGGCAACCTCCAAGAGTAACAAGCACCACCGGCTTGCAACTCGATCACCTAGTGCCACTCGATGCAACCTCACGATGCAATCGCACTAGAATCGCTCACTCACACAATCGAATGATCACTATCAAGTATGTGTGTGATGGAGGGCTCTCAAGCACTCACAAGCATGGACACTAAGTCCCCTTCGGTGCTCCGCACCAGCCATGGCCGAAGGCCACTTCTATTTATAGCCCCAAGGGCTAAACTAGCTGTTACCCCTTCACTGGGCAACGGTCGGGCCGACCGGACGCTCCGGTCGAGTTGACCAGACGCTAGACCTCAGCGTCCGGTCGCTCGCAGACGACCATGTGTCCCGATTCCAACGGTCACTTGACCTGACCAGACGCAGCAGCTATAACTGACCGGACGCTGGACCCTCAGCGTCCGGTCATTTCCAGTAAGCTCCTGAGCATGACCGGACGTGTCCGGTCAAATGCGATCGGACGCAGCCAGCGTCCGGTCACACTCCAGCTACTGCGTCACCGTACGTTAGCCTGACCGGACGCAGCCTTCCAGCATCCGGTGCATTCAGATCTAGCGTCCGGTCAGTTGACCGACGCCGGCATCTTCTCCATTCTCTTCACCCTTGCTTAAGTGTGCTAACCACAAGAATTTGCATCCGGCGCAATAGAAAATAGACATTCCATTTTCCTGAAAGCGCTGACATTTCCCACCCCTGCAAACACCACCTCCTTTGTAAATGTGCCAACACCACCAAGTGTACACCACCATGTGTTATGTGTGTTAGCATTTTCACAATCATTTCCCAAAGGATGTTAGCCACTCAACTTGCCACGCCACTCGATCCTAGCGATAATGCAAAGTTAGATCACTCGAGTGGCACTAGATGACCGATATGCAAACAAGTTTGCCCCTTTTGATAGTACGGCCATCTATCCTAAACCCGGTCATAAACTTCTCTACACACCTATGACCGGTGAAATGAAATGCCCTAGGTTATACCTTTGCCTTGCGCATTCCATTCCATCTCCTTCAACGTCGATGCAACACATGCACCAACACGATCAACAATGATATGATCCACTTCATATCATCACATGATCATATTGGTTCATCGATCTTGACTTCACTTGCTCTTCACCGTTGCCATTGTCCATCGGTGCCAAGTCTTGCTCAAGCTTCACCGCCACACGGTCCATCACTCCAAAGCCTTCGACTTGCCCTTCACGCTTGCAACCGGTCCATCAAGCCAAGTCTTGTCTTGATCTTCTCCACCTTGATCACATGACTCAATGTCATGTCTCATGTTCATTTAAGCTCCTTCATCATCACATGTGTGAGCTTCACAACATCTCCAAGCCATTTTCACCTCTATGGCATATGTTGCTCACACACATGTACCTGTGGACTAATCACCTATGTATCTCACATAAACACAATTAGTCCACCTAAGTTGTCACTCAATTACCAAAACCAAACAAGGACCTTTCAGTTGTCTTGCCGAGCCAGCCTTGAGCGAGGCAGAGAATCGGCGTCTCGTCTGAGGCTATACGCGCAGGGCCTCAGGCGAGACGGAGAATTGGTTCCCCGGCCGAGGCCTTTCGTGCGAGGCCTCGAGCGAGGCGGAAAATTAGTAGGCCGTCCGAGGCCTTCCGTGCGAGGCCTCTAGTGAGGCAGAGAGTAGGTGGCTTCAGACGTGGCTGGGGTTTAGCTAATAGTTGTCCCTTGGCTTTGATTCTGACGGGGTCTAAGTGATTTTTTTATTGTTGCTTAGGGGACCCCTTCTCGTGGTACCCGACAGTAGCCCCCAAGTCTCAGGGAGAGTGTGAGCGCTCTCTTTGAGGTTTTGTCGAGACTCAGCTTGCAGCAGCTCCTAGCGGGATGGTGTTTCGTACTCGAGGCCTCGGTGGGTGCGTGCGAGCGCACCCGCTGGGTGTAGCCCCTGAGGCCCTGGAGGAGTGGATTTATTCCTCCAGGGGCTTGTCTTACGTTGTGAGAGGGGTTTTATTGTGTTTGCCGAGCCCATGAGTGTGAGTTTGGGTCGCTGAGCCTCGGCAAGTTTGTAAAAAGAGCCCCCTAGCCTCTGCGTGGAGCGAGAGGGCCATCAGAGGTTCCCCTGGCTTTTTGTACGGCCCTCACATATCCTTTTCATTCGGAAGGAGGGGTGGTGGGTGCCATGCTACCCTCGGTGGGCACGAGCAAGGACACCCCCGGTGAGCTGTTATCGGGTAAGTCCGAGTGGAGGCCCGTGCCCCGTTCGATAGGGGTCGGCTAGCAGTCCAGAGACGCACTCCAAGAGTACCAAAGGGCTTCTCTAGTGGGTGCCAGGGGCGTTCGATGGGCCCCGGTGGCTCGGTGCCTCCCTATGGTGGGATCCCATTCAGAGACCTCCCTGCTGGTCTCGGACACGACTTAGGGTGTCCCGAGTGATCGTTTGCTCAGGCCTTGGCCATGCACGGGCTTGCCCATAGTTGTCCCTAACTCTGTTGCCCTGGGGCGGCTATCAAAACCCTCTGGGGCCCAGCCTTCGAACCCCAGGACCGTAACAGGCTCGATGCCCTTTATCGTGTTTTTTTGGGCCTTTGAGCGCGAGCTCGGGTCGCTTGTCTTCGTCCTGGGTGCAGGAAGAGCCCCCGAGCCTCCGCACGAAGTGAAAGGGTGGTCGGGGGTTCCCCTAGCTTTTTTGTGCGACCCTCAAGCATCCTTTTTGCTCGGACAGAGGGGTTGTTTGCCGAGCCCCCTCGAGTGTGAGCTTAGGTCGTTGGGTCTCAGCAAAGTTGCAGGAGGAGCCCCCTAGCCTCTACACGAAGCGAGAGGGCCATTAGGGGTTCCCCTGGCTTTTTGTGCGACCCTCACGCGTCCTTTCCGTTCGGACGGAGGGGTTGTTTGTTGAGCCCCCCTCGAGTGTGAGCCTAGGTCGCTGGGTCTCGGTAAGGTTGTAGGAAGAGCCCCCTAGCCTCTGCACAGAGCTAGAGAGCCATCAGGAGTTCCCCTGGCTTTTTGTATGATCCTCGCGCATCCTTTTTGTTCGAAAGGAGGGGTTGTTTGCTGAGCCCCCTCGAGTGCGAGCCTAGGTCACTGGGTCTCGGCAAGGTTGCAGAAAGAGCCCCCTAGCCTCTGCATGGAGCGAGAGGGCCATCAGGAGTTCCCCTAGCTTTTTGTACGACCCTCGCGTATCCTTTTCATTCGAAAGGAGGGGGAATATGCCAGGCTACCCTCGATGGGCGTGAGTGGTGGCACTTTCGGTGAGCTGTTATCGAGTAAGTCCAAGTGGAGGCCCGTGCCCCGTTTGATAGGGGTCAGCTAGCAGTCCAGAGATGCACTCCAAGAGTACTAGAGGGTTTGTCTAGTGGGTGCCGGGGCCGTTTGATGGGCCCCGGTGGCTTAGTGCCTCCCTATGGTGGGATCCCATTTGAAGACCTCCCTACCGGTCTCGGATATGACTTAGGGCATCCCAAGCATTTTGCTTGCTTAGGTCTTGGCCCTATATGGGCTCGCCCATAGTCGTCTCTGACTCTATTGCCCTAGGGCGGCTGTTGAAACCCTCGGGGGCCCAGCCTTCAAACCCCTAGACTGTAACGGGCTCGGTGCCTAGTTCCTTCACTCGAAAGGAATCAGGTAGGGGATATTTCCCCCATCGGTTTGGCAACAGCAGGCGCGCCTTTTGAGGCGATTTTCTCGGGGAGGCGGAATGGCGCCTGCCACTGCAGTGGTCGAATGCGACACCGTGTTAGCAGATGGAACATAACTATTCACACGATTAATGAGGAAAAGGTGGGTACATGGGCGGTAAAATCGGATCTAGATTAACTATGCCGAATCTGAGGGAAACTTTCTCGATTTCATCGCCCGCCCATTTCACCTCCTTCCTGCATAAATACGCAACAAGCCTCGCCCCTCCCCTCCTTACCTTGCCTACATTCGCCTTTACCGCCTTGAGCCGTTGCTAGAACAGAGAGCGCTGGGGAGAAGAAGAGAGAGAGGTGAGGTAGAGAGAGCAAGAGAGGCTCACCGCCATAGTCGTATTCTCCGTCGCACCCATGGCTGACGTCATTGTCATTGAGGCAGACCCTTGGGGTCAGTCTGATGTGTCCGTGGAGATGCTCCAGTCACTCGTTGATGATGACCTTCTTCATCCGGTTACCGACCCCAATAGGCTGGAGTGGATCGCTCCATCGGGCGAGCCAGAGCCGAGGCCACACGATGGCTACGTCATGAGCTTCGTATCCTTTCACGAGCGTGGCCACAGCCTATCGGTGGACTAGTTCATGCGAGCGCTCCCGTACTACTATGGTGTGGAGCTCCACAACTTCAACCCTAATTCCATCACCCAGGTGGCCATCTTCATCGCCGTTTGTGAGGGGTACCTGGGGATCGCTCCCCATTGGGAGCTGTGGCTCCACCTTTTCCGGGTGGGGCATACTACCAAGCCGATGGGTACGTCGAGCACGAGGAAGGCGGTGAGGGCTAGCGGATGCACTCTCCACGTGTGCTAGGACCGTCAGCACCTGTACATCCTAGCCTAGCTCGCGTCAACCAATCACCGCTAGTACACCAGCTGGTTCTATCTCTGCAATGACGACGGCATACTTCCCCCCTACACCGAGCGGATCGTGGAGAGCTATCTGGAGAAGTGGAAGTATGGCGTCCTAAAGGAGGATCGGCCCAAGCTGCAGCCGCTCCTGGAGGGGCTAGAGAGGCTGCGGAGCCGCTGCCTTACGGCGGCTGTGGTCGTGGCTGCCTTCCACCATCGGAGGGTGCTGCCGCTGATGGCTCGACGGTGGCGCCTATTCGAGATGAGACCGGATGAGCTGATCGAGGGCATCCGGATGTCCGCCTCCACCCTCTCTGATGAGGAGATTCTTTGTCGGATGAGGGAGACGGTGCAGGCAAAGCTGAGGAGTGGTGGCCTGACCCCCATCGCGATGCACCCATCGTGGGGGTTCCTCTCCCTGGTAAGTCACACGCCGCTGCAGCCCCCGAGGCCTCCTCGTTCCTTGCCATTTTCTAGTCCCTTATTTGTGTTCGCTGTTCCTTCAGGGGATGAGAGACGTGCGAGCCTCCCTGCCGCCCGTTCCTGAGGATGCAGCGTGGCAGGCGGTGAACCGGGCGCATGCCGAGGCGTAGAAGAAGCGGAAGGATGCCAAGCAGGCAAAGCGCAAGAGGAAGACCCTTGAGCATGAAGAGCTGGAGAAACACCGCCTGTGGTAGAGGCAGGAGGGCCTCCCGGTGGAGGCGTCTCCATCATTATCACTGTCGGCGGATTCTTCGGGCGATGATGACGTGAGCGAGCTGGGGCGGGTCCCCTAGACCATCTCCCTGACATCAAGGAGACTGCGCCTGGGGCATCGGTGAGTGGCCTGGCACTCCTAGGAGGAGGAGGAGGAGATGCCTCGGGGCCGACGATCGCCCGCCCCGGGGCCGAGGCCGACATGCCTAAGGCGTGGGCATTGGGAAAGCGCGCCGTTAGCCCGGTGGGCTCAACAGCAGAGGTGGAGCAGGTGGCAGCGTTGGTGATGCAACTGCCCCCGCAGAGGACCGAGGGGGCGTCGGGGTCCATCGAGGACCGGCCGGCACCGGTGGATACAGAGGCCGTGCCTCCGCCGCCACCACCGCCCTCGTAGAGGAGGGTCGCCGTGCCGAAGCGGTTGCAGCCCTGCTCGAGGTAAGCCTTTTTTCAGCATAGTTGCAGCATCTTTCGTTCGTTCTTTGGTCACATGCTAACCTCGTAAGTATCTTGTCTTTAGCTGGAAGCATCCTGCGGAGGTGCCCGCCCTGGCGCCACTTAAGGCGCTCAAGGTGAGCCCCAGCTCCACCACCCACTGGGTGGTGGAGGCGCAAGCCACCATACAATGTGGCGCGGCTTCGGCGAGGGCTGACCTGAAGGAGCCGGTCGCCCAAGGAGAGGCTGCCGAGGTGGCCCCTACATAGGCAAGGGAGGGAGCACCTCCGACCCGTGAGGCCGAGGCCTATGGGTCAGATGAGGCCAAGGCATCCTTGGTTGCTGAGGCCACCGAGGTTAAGGCCCCCGGGCCTCCGAGGCTGAGGTGATAGAGGTCAGGGTGCCCAGGACCACCAAGGCCACAATGGCGGGGGCTACAGCCCCTAGGACCACCGAGGCCACGGTGGCGGAGGCTGATGTGAGCGCGGTGAAGCCGACAGCCCAGGAAGTGGAGATGAAGGCGGTAGAGGCCTCGGTACCGCCCCTGGTCCAAGGCCTTCCGCTGTTGTAGGAGAGCGCCCGGGAAGTAGAGGTCCATTCGATCTCCTTCGACGATACTTCCTAGGGGAGGGAGGGGGCAGATGCCGAGGCGGTCAGCACCATGGAGTAGCCTACTCCGACCTCCGGTGAGGGAAGCTCGGCCCTCATGCGGGTGCAACCCAAGCCCCGCGGGTGGGATCACCCGCCTGTCTTATGGCGGAGCCAGGGCGACCCTGAGGGGGAGCCTCTGTTCGCCCTTGAGGATGTGGCCGAGGGGGGCGTTGGGACACCTTCGAGCAATATCACCAGCTAGTGGAGCGGTCACTACGAACAGCGCTGTTCGTCATGGCCGACGATCTGCCCGGGGTCGCCCAGGTACGTGCCTTCTTTTCTCATGTGGTGTCCCCTTTTACCGAGTTTTCTTTCAGTGCATGACCCCTGTTCTGCTTATCCAGGAGCTCGAGACCTGGTCCCTTGGGAAGTCAGTGTTCCTTCGATGGGAGAGGGACATCTAGGACCAGCTCCAGTGGCAGAAAGACTTGCTCGCTCACGCCAACGAGCTTCTGTCGGCATGGAGCACAAAGGTGGAGGACCTCCACCTACGCGGTGCCGATATGAAGGCTGCGGTGGCGGCGGCTCAGGAGTAGGTCGCCCCCTTGGTGGCGTAGGTCAAGGAGTTGGAGGAGGAGCTAACCTGCGTGGCCAGTGATCGGGACGCCTTCAGGTCCTAGGCTGGAGAAGCCACGGCCTCTGTTAAGGCCCTTGCTGGACAGCTGGGGATGGAGCAGGGTGCACACCAGCTGATGAAAGGTGCCTTGGATGAGGCCCTCAAGGTGGTTGAGGCTTCCTGGACCAAGGCTGTGGTCTAGAGGGGAAAGGCCGAGGGTGAGTTTTATTCCCCTTGTTTTATTTGTTTTTCTTGTGTTCGGCCCCTAACTCCTTGGTGTGATGCAGAGCTAGAGGAAGAGGCTTCTAGGGTGACCGAGGCTTTTTGGGTCGAGGTCCAGCGCCTAAAGGAGAAGGCCGAGGCTTATCAGGTTGAGTCCCAGTGCTGGAAGGAGAAAGCCAAGGCCTCTCGGGTCGAGGCCCGACGCTGGGAGGAGAAGGCTGAGGGTGAGTCCTGTAGGCTTTTGCCCCTATTTGGCTTGTTTTCCTTTGTGCTCAACCCCATTTAGTTTCTTTTGGTGCAGAGTTGGAGAAGGAGGTCACTCGGGCAGCCGAGGCCTCTATCGCAGTGCAGGCGGTGCTAGAGACCAAGACTAGGGAGCATGATGTGCTGAAGAGTGCCGCCCGTACCACCTGCGAGGCCTTAGAGGTTAAGGGGGTCCAGTCATGTAGCTCCCTCGGGAGCCGCCTGATTGCGTTGAGCGGCCAAGTGTGCGAGCGACTCTAAGGGGTGCTGCACATGGGCGTTAAGCGTGCCCTAGCCATCATCGCCTCGCACTACATCGACGTCGACCTCAAGGCCATCCGCGATGGCTACGTCCTACCTGATGATGATGGGGAGGCCAACGAGGAGGTCGCGAAGTTGATGGAGGCAGCGGAGGGCCTCGGCACGACGCTAGCCAAACTGTTCGAAGAGGAGGTGGTCCCTCCCACATCATCCGCTGATGCTGGAGACCCTGAGCCTTGACCTAAGCCCAAGAGGCCATGTAAATAGATTAGGGATTATGTTACCCTATCATAACGCTGGTGGCCGTCGAGGCCTTTTTAAAGTAATCATGCGTCTACGCTTCTTTAATCGTTTTTCATTGTATTTTCAAGCATCTGCCCTCTGTCTCGTCTCTGAACAAATCTCTTGCAAAAAACTTCCTTAGAGCCTAAGCTACCCCTCGGGCAAAAGGTGGTGAGGGAGTGCCGTAGCCCAGAGGCGTAGGCCGTCTCGCGACTCAGCCGGCCTTTTGGCCTTGAGACAGTCTTTCAGTCCTTAGGTTTTTTCACAATCGATTTCTCAGAGCATGCTAGAGAGTTTGGCGTAGGATTTTTTTCGAAAAATGACTAAAAAATGGTGCGTGGGACTTAGGGGGGAGTCCCCCCTCTTGCCCCCAAGGGAGGCTCAGTTCTACAGAGGCAGAGCCGTGTCCTGTGCGAGCCCCGCAGTGGGCACCTCTATAGAGGCAGAGCTGAGTCTCCCTTATGGTGTTATCGTAATGCCGAGGCCCATAATGGGCTCGGTGGGTTTCTCAAAAAATTAGAACAATTAAAGAACGCTTCTTAATTGTATTTTGAGAAACAATGTATATAATGCTTGGGAATTTAAGGGTAAAAGCGACATAGTTGTTCTATGTTCCAAGCGTTGGTGAGGATTTCGCCCTTCTCGTTGGCTAGCTTGTAAGTCCCGGGCTTTAGCACTTGGGCGACGATGTATGGTCCTTCCCATGGTAGGGTTAGCTTGTGGCAGCCCTTGTTGCTCTGCCTCAGCCTCAGCACCAGGTTGCCCACCTTCAGGTCTTGGCTTCGAACACGCCAGGCTTGATAGCATCATAGAGCTTGCTGGTATTTGGCTGAATGTAGCAGCGCAACGTCTCAGGCTTCCTCCAGTTGGTCGAGGGCGTCCTCGCGGGTAATGCGGTTGCTCTGCTCATTGTAGGCCTGAAGCCTTGGGGAACCATACTCCAAGTCAGTGGGAGGATGGCCTCAGCCCCATAGACCAGGAAGAACAGTGTAAACCCCATGGCTCGGCTCGGGGTATTCCTTAGGCTCCAGATGACTAACGGGAGTTTGGCAAGCCATTTCTTGCCAAACTTCTTCAACCAGTTGTATATTCTCGGCTTGAGGCCTTGTAGGATCATGTCATTGGCACGTTCTACTTGGCCATTCGTCCTAGGGTGTCCCACGGCCGACCAGGCCACACGGATGTGGTGGTCATCGCAGAATGTCAGGAACTTGCAGTCGGTGAATTGCATCCCATTGTCAGTGACGATGGTGTTCGGAACCCTGAACCTATGGATGATATCAGTGAAGAATAGCACCGCTTGCTCGGATTTGATTTGATTGATCGGACGAGCCTCGATCCACTTGGAGAACTTATCGATTGCTACCAATAGATGGGTGTAGCCCCTAGGGGCTTTCTGTAGAGGCCCAACCATGTCCAGCCCCCACACGGCGAAGGGCCATGTAATAGGGATGGTTTGGAGGGCTTGGGCTAGGAGGTGCGTTTGCCGCGCGTAGTACTAGCATCCCTCGTAGGAGCGTACTAGCTTGGTGGCATCGGCAACCACCGTCGGCCAGTAGAACCCTTGGTGGAAGGCGTTCCCGATGAGCATCCGAGGCACTGCATGGTGCCCATAGGCCCCTCCGTGCAAGTCCCAAAGTAGGGCTTGGCCTGCCTCGGTGGTGATGCATCGCTGGAGGACGCCAGATGGGCTTCACCGGTATAACTCGCCGTGTTGAGGATGTAAGTCTTGGCTCACCGTGCAAGCCATCTGGCTTTGGTCCTATCTGCAAGGAGCTCTCCTTAGATGAGGCAATCAAGGAATGAGACCCGCCAGTCCATGCCCTGGTTGGCCTCAGGAGGCTCTGCGTTTACTTCCATAACCTTGGTCTCGGCCACGGGGGTCTTGGAGACCGAGGGGGCCTCGAGTCCTGCAGTGGGCTCGACCGGTGGGCCCTCTTCTGCTGCCAAGGCGTAGTTGATGGAAGGCTCATGGAGATCTCTGGCGAAGACGTTCGGGGGGACCGGGGCCCGTGCCGATGCCATCTTTGCCAGTTCGTCCACGGCCTCATTGAATTTTTGCACGATGTGGTTGAGTTCGAGACCGTCGAACTTGTCTTCAAGGCGATGTACTAGCTTGTAGTATGCCTCCATCTTGGGGTCATGGCAGTTCGACTCCTTCATCACCTGATCGACAACGAGCTATGAATCGCCCCGTACGTCGAGACGCCGTACCCCAAGTTCGACGGCGATCTGCAAGCCATTGACGAGGGCTTCGTACTCGGCTGCGTTGTTGGAGGCGGTGAAGTGGAGCCAAATCATGTAGCGCATGTGTACTCCGAGGGGTGAGATGAAGAGCAGACCCACACCCGCCCTAGTCTTCATCAAGGACCCATCGAAGTACATGGTGTAGTATTCCACCTAGATTTGGGCAGGTGGCAGTTGGGTGTCGGTCCATTCTGCCATGAAATCGGCCAAGACCTAAGATTTGATTGCTTTTCGAGGTGCAAAGGACAAAGCCTCCTCCATGAGTTCGATGGCCCACTTGGCTATCCTACCTGAGGCCTCCCGGTTATGGATTATCTCCCTTAGGGGGAAAGACGACACCACGGTTATCGGGTGGGATTCAAAGTAGTGATGCAGCTTGCGTCGAGCCAAGACTATGGCGTAGATCAGTTTCTGGATGTGGGGGTAGCGTGTTTTGGTCTTAGAGAGTACTTCGCTAATGAAGTAAATAGGTCGTTGGATGGGTAGAGCATGCCCCTCTTCCTGCCTCTCGACTACTATGGCTACACTGACCACTTGGGTCGTGGCGGCGACGTAGAGCAAGAGAGCCTCGCCCTTGGCTGGCGGTACCAGGATGGGTGGATTGGTGAGCAATGCCTTGAGTTTGGTGAGGGCTTCTTTGGCCTCGGGGGTCCATGAAAAGCGTTCTGATTTCCTCAAGAGGTGGTATAGAGGCAAGCCTTTTTCGTCAAGGCGCGAGATGAAGCGGCTCATTGTCGCAAGGCATCCCATAACCTTCTGTACTCCCTTGAGGTCTTAGATCGGCCCCACGTTGGTCACGGCCGAGACCTTATTCGAGTTGACTTCGATGCCGCGTTTCGAGACTATGAATCCTAAAAGCATGCCTCAAGGGACCCCGAAGACACACTTTTTGGGGTTAAGCTTGATGCTCTTTTCCCTGAGGCATCTGAAGGCTATTTCCAAGTCACCGACGAGATCACTGGCCTTCCTGGACTTGACCACAATGTCGTCCACATAGGCCTCGATGGTCTTCCTGATGTGCTCGCCAAAGACATGAGTCATGCACTGCTGGTATGTGGCCCCTGCATTTCTGAGGCCGAACGACATAGTCACATAGCAGTACATGCCAAATGGTGTGATGAAAGAAGTCGTGAGCTGGTCGGACTCTTTCATCTTGATCTGATGGTAACCGGAATACGCATCAAGGAAGGATAGGGTTTCACATCCCGTAGTGGAGTCGATGATTTGGTCGATTCGGGGTAATGGGAAAGGGACTTTTGGACACGCTTTGTTTAGACCCATGTAGTCTACACACATTCTCCACTTCCTATTTTTCTTCTTAACTAATACGGGATTAGCTAACCACTCCGGGTGGGATACTTCTTTGATGAATCCAGCCACCAAAAGCTTCTGCACCTCCTCGCCAATGGCCCTGCACTTTTCCTCGTCGAATCGGCGCAGGCGTTGCTTCACCGGCTTGGAGCCGGCCTGAATGTCTAAGGCATGCTCGGCGTCCTCCCTCAGTATGCCCAACATGTCCGAGGGACTCCATGCAAGCATATCGGCATTCACGTGGAGAAATTCGACGAGCACGGCTTCCTATTTGAGGTCGAGGGTGGCGCTGATTGTAACAGAACCGACCAATTATATGAAATTAAGTAAGAAAATCATCCGCTAGAGCAGACGATTTAGCAAACTTAAGCCCGTATAATCCGGTAGTCCGTGAAATCACGAAGGATTTCAAACCAACTTCTATTCCAGCCAAGATCGTAATAAGTTTAGCGGTCACCATCACATATTACATAAAAGTTCACAATCTTAGATACATCAGAGTTTCAACATAGTTATTACAAAACAAGTTCGAATAAAAGTAGCAGAAGCCATTTGTTCAAACCACACACACACTCACGTGGAGTTCAAATATAGTGCCAGCGAATGATCATCTCCAACAAAAGCATCAGACGAGACGTAAGGAATGACCATGCCCATGGTCCTAAGCATCACCCATCGCAGGATAAAGGCAGTTGATACAGTAGCCGTAATACATCTGCCCATCTGCAACAAGTGGGAATAAAACCCTGAGTACGAGAAGGTACTCAGCTAGACTTACCCGACATAACCGAAAATAAGTGACACCAAGAATTATGACAGGCTTTATAGTAGGGTAGCTGACTCATTTGCAAAAGAAGCATTTTTAGCCTTTCAAGAACCTTCCTAAAAGCATTATTGTCAATTTAATTATTATTAACCTGTTGACTAGATTTGCACCTATACTAGAGCAAACATGTGATTAAGCAGATAATGATAACCAATGATCATTAAACAACTTCCATACTGTTATATTCACTATAACTGTCCAAGTGTTCCATAAACATTTACTATGATGAAGTAACTCAAGTCAAGTGCTCACTATCCAGGAGCGATGACGATTCGAATCGATTCCTAACCAGCTGGTGATTTATTCCTTACACAAACCTCACTCACCCGCTAAAGTGAGATATTGATCACCGAGTCAACTATCCAGGAATCTTGAGTTTGCCAGGAACCACATGTACCCGGGGGCCGACCGACTGCTTTTTGGTCTTATCATCTCGCCCCCGTGTCCTACCACACCTGCTCCGGCACAGTGCATTGCGGGCAATCTACTCAGCCCGAATAATCTCCCAGCTTCACGGTCAGAAGGTACTTTATCCGGCCAGCTAAATGTAAGACATGCGTTCAACATGACTCGAGGCCCAACAATGGTCGATCCTTAATCGACACAGACGGAAACACTACAGTCCAAAACTCTGCAAGTCTCCGTCCGGTCTCAACTTCATTTAACACTTAGTTATACCATGACTTCATAGTCATTCAAGCAGATCCAGGTAACCACCTATAGCTCGTAGGTGACCGAAAATCACCCGACTTCTACCGGTCTAAGCCAGCTAAGCATTGACTCGACTGCGGATACCCGGGTAACAAGGATATAGTATAACAAAGGTAGACAAGGTATAATGCAGCAACGGTTGCAAACAACTCCTGAACATAATGCATCAATTAAAGTAAAGCATTTAATTAAATAATTGCAAACTAGGAGAAAAATGCTCCGGGGCTTGCCTCTCTCGAAGGAGCTCGGGCGGTGATCGGGGCACTCCGGAAGTTCCTTAACGTCCTCCTCGTTGGCTTCGGGCACTTCCTGCGGCTATACCTCGAGCTGCTCCTCGGACTCCTCGAGTATGACGACTAGGTTCTCGGTTTGCAATCCTGTATGATGCAATGTGCGTAAGTGCTTATGAAATCGGTGCTTCGGATGAGATGAATACAAGGGATATGTTTGAATGCAAGGTAGTCAACACTATCCAAGAAAATATACTACAAGCACATGTCATCTACTGCATTCTCTTCTACTACTAATATGTTAATTCAACACATTCTATTAAATGCTTCAAAGATACACCAAAGCTTTACTAATTTCTTAAACACACATAAAGCAACCCTTAATTAAACCCTAATTAATCATAGGTTTGAATAGCAACCTCTATTTTTCTTGCTTAGAAAAATCTTAGAAAATTACTACAGCACATTACTACCCTAAGTAGTCTACCATCAGATTTTTATGGTGTTTGAATGAGTGGGTTAGCCTACACAAAAATAACAAGCTATGGCATGATTATGAACATGAAAATACTTTGTACTGTGAAAAGTGTCAAACAACAGAGTTAGTATTTTTCCTATGTTCTTCATAGCATACAATGACTGTATAAAAATTATCACATGCATGTTTTATACAAAGTTTGCCCTCTAGCTAAAATAACAAAAATCAGCCATTAAAGGTACTTGAACTACACCTCAAAATTTTTCCACAGCACATGCATGAAACATATTTTTCCTAGGAAGTACATTTCATAAGAAGATTAACAAACTTAGAAATCATATTTTTCTAAAGCCTATAGATTTTTCTACATATTTTTCAAGTTATCAGCAATATACATGATTAAATAAAAATTCTACAGCAAAGTATCTCAAAAATGACATGCAATAATTTTTCCAAGTAGATCTGATGATAAGGAACCTAGATAAATTTATTTCAATAGATTTACAGCAAATTTGAGTACCCAAACATTTTTCAAACCATTCCTATTTTTAAATAATAAAGAATAAATTGAAAACCATTTATCCTACTGCTACTGGGCCAGCCCGCTGGATTCCATTGGCCCACGGCCACTTTTGGCCTACGCGGCCTGAGCGGAGGGGAAAGGGAAGACGACCCGGTAGGGCATCGGCCCATGGCCTTTCGGCCTGGCTCGGCTGAGGCAGAGGCCACGCCGGTGCTTGCGATGTCACGGCGGCGTGGCTTGGCCACGAGGCCAGCGGCCATTGCCGGTCGTGGCAGGGCGAGCTAGCAGGAGCATGAGGTTCACGACAGGCTGGCGAATGCGGGAAGGTAGCTAGGTAGGGTTGGAGAAGAGGAGGAAGGTGACTGTAACACCCCAGGTGTTTGTCACTAGTTAAGCAATGGGTTTAAGCTCAACCATGACATGTTAAGTGGTGTTGGAGATGTCAAGGTCAAACCTATGGAAATAAGCCCCAACCTAAACTCGGATATTGCACCCTTGCTTTACCTATAGGCCCGTTTCAAGATATATGCTTGGCTGGTGTTATTGGAATATCTTCATGTGTCTCACATCAATACCCATCTATATGGAGTACTGGAAAAGTTTCATGAAGTTTGGAATCAAAAAGTCACATGAAATGATAAGTTATATCCTTATTGGAATGATTTTACTAAGTGCCTGAATTGCACTATTAAGTGAATGGAAATGTAGGCCATCAATAAAACCTTGCAACCTTGCCCAAATGACTCTAGATTAACTCTACAACAAAAGTCTTGAAAGGTTCATGTTGAGCAGAAGTCAAGAAAATGCCTCAATCGGTCAATAACTCTAATTTAAGCTTTATAGTGATGATACTTTGACCTATGTTGACCAATCACTTACATTGCTTGCATGGAGTTGCACCTTAAATAAAAGTTGAAGATTATGTAGAGTAGAACAAACTTTGTTTCTGAAACAAGAGCCAGATCAACTTGGAACTAGGTCAAACAGAGGCTCAAAAATTGAATCAGCGGCTATTTTTAGACTTAGAATTTTTCTAAGTCTGGAATTCATCGTCGTCGCCATTGGCATCTTACGTTCTCGTGATTTTGTTAAGCAAAGTGAGCAGGTCCCAAAATAAAAGTTGGAGTATACATGATGGAGAAGAGCATGTATGAAGATGACACTCAGTTGACTTCATTTTGCCCATCAATTTCTAGAGGTTGTTAATCGCCGTTAATGCACTGACACTGCCATCTTGGAGTGTCATTAACCGCTAATCTATTACCCCAATGGCTATGATCCCTTAATAAAGTTTGTAGATCGTCAGAAGTGGAACAATTTTTATTCAAGGACCATAGTCTAGTTTAGCACGCAAGCATCCCTATCATGGCCTCCAAGTCGAGCACCGCGACGCGCGCCACGTGTTCGACGAAATGGCGTCGTGGCAGCCATGCACTGGAGCGCGCCCCGCCATGGCTGATGTGTGTCCAAGCTCTGTGCCACGTGCTACCGAGTGCCCTGCTCCTCCATAACTGTGCGCCCGAGCGGCCCTTGCCTCCCTCCTCTCCATTCCCCTCCTCCTTCTCGTTGTCTCCTCCTCGCTCTACCGCTCGCGCCGGCGTCGCCCGCCACGGCCGGCTGCAGCCATGGCCGCCAGCAGAGCCCACTACCACTCAAGCTTCTCACCTCCAGACACCATGCGCATTGCCGCGGCCACCTGCTCCACACCCTGTGCCCCTTTTGTTGCCGTGCCCCGGACTGGGGTTAGCCGCCGCCGAAGCCAGGCCGTCGCCGCTGCCGCCTGGACGCCGTGGTTGAGCCACTATGGGCCTCTAGCCAGGCCATCCCAGGCCACGTCGCGGGCACCCACGGGTGCACAAGGGGTGCCTCGGCCCCTGCCCGCCGCCGCCAAGCCCCAAGCCACCGCCGCCCCTCTAGCCGGCCGAGTTGGCCGCTGGCCGGCAACAGAGCGTGCTCTGCATCTGTCTGTGTGTTGGAGAAGAAGCTGGACCTCGCGCGGCAATAAGGGAAAAGGCAGGGGGTTTTGTGAAGAACTTGTGACTCCTGTGAACAGTGCCGAAAAGGATCAATGTGTTCGTATTTAATTTGTCTTTTCCACAGGGACCCCGATGCAATATTTCAATTTCCTTGTTTTCTCTGGTTTTTATAGATTTGAATGCTACACTTTGAAAATCCGTATTAATTAGTAGAAAAATCCTAAAATAACAAATGTGGACTTTTTGGAATCCTTATGAAATTCTCTATGTACTAGATCAATAATATTACATGTTTTAGTTTAAAGGTTTAGCTGTAAAAATAGATTTAGGCAGTTAGGTTCTTAATGCTAGTCATGTCTTGTTCTTTTTATAACTGCAGTTATTTTACTCAAATAAATGTGAAATTTTTATGTAGTGTTACTGATGTGATTAGTGATGTCTGGTAAAAATTTCAGTATTTTAGGCTTGATAGTTTAAGATCTATAAAAATAACAAATTGCCTATATTGCCTTACCCCTATTCTAAATAGGCCTGCAAGATTAAATTAATTGGCCTAGTTAGGTTATGAATCATGACTTGGTGATAATACATGAGTTGTATTAATTTTATTAAGCTTTTCAAAAAGCTAAATATCATGATTTTTTGTTAAGTAGATCTTGAGTTATACTTGCTTAAATATCAGTGGCTGTTTCTGCCCAAACTCTGACAGGGTTACCTTGTTGGTATTGTGGGGCCTTATTAATTGTAGAAGTTGCTTTAGGTGTTTACAACAAAGTTGTTTAGAATTTGATAATCTTTCTAAAAAGTCTAGAACCACATTTATTGGATATGTATAACTCCATTTATAGCTGTTTAAAGTGACATGTCAGTTTCTATCTATGTTTTGGACAGAGATGCAATTATTGGATTAATTGACCCTTCTAACTGTAGAATCATCTTAAGATGATAATAATAAAGTTATAGATAACTCACCTAAATAGCTTGTGTTAAATTTTCATGGCATGTGGCCAAGTAGTTTGTGAGTTATGACTGTTCTAAGTTGGTCTTCAGAAATTGTAGCTTTCTGGAATTTCTGGACCAGCCTTGATAAATGTGCCTGTTTAACCTTGTTAACTTTGGAATTATGCTAATAGGTTTGAATATGAATTGTAGACAATTTCATAATATTTCCAAAATGTCTTCTTGCAAGTCATTTGGATTTGTGTAACTCCAGTTATAGCTAAATCTTGTAGCTGCTGTTTGCATGTCCAGAAATTGACAGATTCCAATTATAGTTGTTTGCTTGTGTTGCTAAGTGTGGCTTATGCCCTTGTTGATGATCAAGTTATGATACTTGTGACCTTGTTAAACTTGTGTCATGCTTGATGTGCTTGCTCTCTTTAGTTAGTTGTGTGATGTTAGTTAAAATAGCTATTGGTGTCTATGTCTTGCATAATCTTGTGTTTGTCTTGAAAGCTTATGTGATGCATGTTGTGTTATCCTTCATCACATTCATACACATGCATCTTGCATCTCATTTAGGTACGCTAGATGAACCACATGAAGGATGTGATGTTGGAGCCAAACCCGAAGACAGTGTTTGATGGATCTATCCCGAAGATGGAAGGACTGAGCAAGTGTTATGATGGCAGATGCTCGCCAAGCGAGTGTCATCTAACAAACACTAACCTAAGTGTTGGATCCCAGGCAAGCCCTGGAGCATTCTAAGCCTCCCATGTTTTTACAAATATCTTGAGTCTCTTTTATTATTGATGATGCATTAAGTATAGGAATTGGTTGGAACCAATTGTTGCATTATGCTTACCTTGTCCAGATAAAATCCTGTGAATCCTAATTAAGTGTAGGATCGAATGATGCTTAGCTATGCTTAGACCGATAGAAGTCGGGTGATTTCCTGTCACCTGCGAGATATAGGATGAGCTTTGGTCATGGTTGGCTATAATTGCTATCATGGAAAAGAACCATGTGTTAATAATGAAAAGAGACCGGGCGGGATGATGGTAGTGCAGCAACAAGGCATGGAGGTCTTGGGTGTGAATCTATCCCTGTCTGTGTTGTTTAAGGACCGATTTGCTGTACGTCCTCATGTCATGTTGAACGCATGCCTATCACTTAGTTGGCTGGATAACTCATTCCAACCGTGAAGCCGAGTAGTTCAACTCAGGCCGGAAGACCGAGAAGTGAAAGTGCGCACCCTGGCGGTAGTAAGGATGTGCGGGGAGCTATTGGCGTAAGTCCGAGGTGAGATTGACCACCTGGTAGAGTGGACTCCCTGAGGGTGCGGCGCTGCTCGGAGCCACGATTCCTGAGATGTACCAAATGTGACCCGAGGAAACCCTTGATCAGGTGGATTGGGTGAGTGTTAGGAATACCCCTCCAACTGGATAGGAATCGATTCGAATCGCCGTCTCTCCCGGATAGTGAGAACTTGACTGAGCAGTGGCAACGTAGATTCACTAAATTTAATGATATGGTTAAATGATGATGATGATGACTATGATAATGAGCCATGAATTACCTGATATGGTTATTATTGTTTGCAACTTAATTAAGTGATTGATTAGTACAGGTGCTAATATAGATGGTAGGTAATGGCTAAAAATCGCTGCTAGTATAGGCGGATAATGCTAATGATTACTCAAGCTTTTATGCAAAAAGGTTGTCAGCTCAGCTCCATCAAATAAAGCCTTGCATAATCCTTGGTGTCACTTTATTTCTAGTTTACGACGGGTAAGTCTGGCTGAGTACATTCTCGTACTCAGGGTTTATCCCACCTTGTTGCAGGTGGAGTTCTCGGCCTGTTGTAGATGGTGGCTAACCGCTGGTGGGCTCAGTGATTCTATACTTACTTCTCATCTCTATGCTTTTGTCAGATGATGTCACTTATGCTAGCAATATATTTGGAACTTATATTAATGTAATCATTTGAAAGTTATGTTGTTTTCACTAAGCGGTTTTGAAACCCAAACATGTACTATTATTTATGAATCTATTTGTAATATTATTTTCCGCTGCAACCCTGTGTATGTGATGTGTATTTGCTTAATCCCGCGATCTTGGTTGTGATGTTGATTTACTAAGGTCTTTCGGGACACTCGGCGGACTACCGGGTTTATATGAGTGAAAGTATGCGCATGTCAACATGTTAGCGGGGACAGCCGTACTTGATCTTGTATAAATTGGGCGGTTCTGTTACAGTGACTTCCATGGCGATCGAGCACGGCGGCACCATGGCCGACAGTGGCGAGGCTTGAGACATCACTACCTGAGCTCAGCAGGCGGCACAGGTGTGAGCATGATGTGATAGAGAGCAAGGTGGAGCTACGGGCGCACGATCACTGGCCGTGGTGGAGAAGGCGCTGTGGATTTCGCCGGCGGGTGTGGTGGCGCGGTGAGGAGGGGAGCGAGTGCGCGCGGTGCTTGCGGAGAGGAGAAGCAGCGTGGGAGTGAGCGAGTGAGCGCACCCGCTACGGCAAGAATAGGCGGGCGTGTGGGCGCAGGCGCAGGCCGGCTGCGATGCGCGGCGGCGTCGATGGCGCATGGCCACCACGCGGCGGGCAAGCTCTGTCGCGGTCGGGCGCGGCGTGGCGCGTCAGCGGGCAGGCGCGCGCGGAGGCAGGCCAGGCGCGGCGCTGGGCTAGGCTAGGCCGAGGCGAGGCGTGCGGCGCGGCGTTGCGGGAGGCTGGCTGGGCCGGCTTCGGCCGTGGGCCAGAAGCGAGGCGGCGGCCCACGAAGGAGAAAAAGCCCTTTTTCATTTGTATTTTCAAGGAATTTTTAAATGCCAACTTTTAAACATTATTTTGAGCAAGAAAATGACATCTTTTGAAAATGTACCAAAAATGAAAGTTGATTAGAATTTAATTCTCTACAACTTTGCTTTTATGACCAAAGCCAAATTCTTTCTAGATTTTGAATTGTAAAATCAAAGTCCATGTTTAACTCAAAACCCTAATTTTCGGGAAATTACTTTGGAAGCAAAATTTTGAATTAATTTGAATACAAACCTTGCCCCAAAAATTGAACTAAACATTTCTAGATGATTTACCATGATAGCCAGACAAGTTTTACTAACCTAGCAAGAAAAATCAGGGCAAAACAATTCTAACAAAGGTATGCAACATTCAAGTTTCACAACATGTTTCATATGTTTCGAAGTAGTGTTTCAATTGTTATTTACATGATTAGGCATGTATGATTAGGATGCTTGATGATACATGATATGTATGATTTGTAGTGCCTAAATGCAGGCATAACACCGAGGTGTTACACTGATCCTCAGCGCCCGATCGTCGGGGTAGGTGGGGTCGATCGGGACAAGCTTGATGGCCTCTGCGGGCTCGAAAGTCCTGATGCGACGCTTGGAGTCGGGCGCCTCGCTACCGAGTTGGTCGAGGTTGACGATGAGGGTCTCAGCCTCCACGATAGCCTCAGCGTACTCGATGCACTCGACATCGCAGTTGTATGCATGCTCGTATGTGGACTCGATAGTGATGATGTCGTTGGGGCCCGACATCTTGAGCTTGAGGTACGTGTAGTTGGGGACCGCCATAAACTTGGTGTAGCACAGCCGCCCTAGGATGGCATGGTAGGTTCCCTTGAACCCAACCACCTTGAAGGTGAGGACCTCCTTGCGGTAGTTGGAGGGAGTACCAAAGCAGACGGGCACGTCGATGCGCCCGAGGGGCCACGTGCGTTTCCTCAGCACAATGCCGTGGAAAGGCACGGCGCCACCCCAGAGCTATGACTGGTCGAGCTCCAGGAGCCCTAGGGTGTTGGCGTAGAGGATATTGAGGCCACTGCCTCCATCCATCAATACCTTAGTGAGTCGGGTGTTGCCGATAATGGGGTCGACGACAAGTGGATACTGCCCGAGGTTCGGAACATAATCGGGATGGTCATCCTGGTCAAAGGTGATTGCCTCCCGAGACCAGTTGAGGTACCGGGGAGCGGCCACCTTCACCAAGAAGACCTCGTGGTGCTCCCTCTTCCGCTGTCGTGCCATGAGACACGCTAAAGGCCTGCCGAAGATCATGAAAGCATTGTGCACTTCGGGGAATCCGTCGTCCTTATCGTCGGTGCCCCTCCTTTTGGTATCATCGTCGGGGAGCCCGAGCTTGGTGTAGTAATGCCAGAGCATGGTGCATTCTTCAAGGGCATGCTTTACCGAGCCCTGGTGGTAAGGGCAGGGTTTCTTGAGCATATCATCGAAGAGCCCAGGGCCTCTGGGGCCTCAGGGATTTTTGCGCTCCATGGCCGCGACTAGGCCGACCTCGAGGACTTCCTGCTTCCCCTGGCACCCCTTTTTCTTCTTCTTGGGGAGGTGGGGAGCCAAGGCCCCGGGGGCCTCGTCCCTCCGCTTCCCCCTGGCGTCGTCGTTGAGGAAGATGGCCCCAACAGCCTCTTCGCCCGAGGTGAAGTTGGTGGCGATGTCGAGGAGTGCGGCCGCCGAGGTTGGCACGTTCTGGCCCAATTCTTAGACCAAGTCTCGGTAGGTGGTGCCAGAGAGGAAAGCCTGGACAATTTTTGAGTCACCAACGCTTGGCAACTCAGTGCATTTCTTGGAGAAGCACCGGATGAAGTCTCGAAGAGACTCGTTCGGGCCCTGGCGACAACTTTTGAGGTCCTAGGAGATCCCAGGGTGCACGTATGTGCCCTAAAAGTTCTCGACGAAGACCCTTACCAAGTCATGCCAGTCGTGGATCCTTGAGGGAGGGAGATGTTCAAGCCAGGCTTGCGCCGAGTCTGACAGGAACAACGGGAGGTTGCGGATGATGAGCAGGTCATCGTCCACGCCACTTAGCTGATAAGCCAGGCGGTAATCGGCCAGCCAAAGTTTAGGATTGGTCTCGCCGCTGTACTTCATGAGGTTGGCTGGTTGTCGAAACCGGGCCAGAAAATGCACAGCGCAGATGGCTCTGCTAAAGACTTGGGGACCAGGCGGCTCAGGGGAAGGACTGCGGTCTTCCCTGCTATCATAGCGGCCACCTCGATGTGGATGGTAGCCCTGGGCAGGCCCCTCATTATCGTGTCGCTGTCGCCTGCTGACCACCTCGTGGTCGCCCTGTGCCTCGCGTTGGTTGCCGAGATGGTCGTGTAGCAAGGGGACCATGTTGATCGTCGGTGCGCGAGTGGGTTTGGGGTGAGCCAAGGCCTCCCTATCCTACCGAGGCAGTGTCGTGGGAAGGTCCGAGGCACCTCCACGCCGTCGGGGGGCAGAACTCTCGGCCTGCTGCACCGCAGCGGTCTCGAGGAGATCCTAGAGCTCGCCGTGGACCTGTCGTCCCTCCGTGGTAGAGGGCTCGGGCATCGTTTGGACTAGCATTGCTGCAGCCACGATGTTCTGGTTAGCGCGATTAAAGATTGGGGGTTGCTCACCCCCTTCGTCGTCGTTGATGCGGTGGTGGATGTCGCGGGCCCTCTGCCGGGCTCCTCCGCCATCACCACAACCCTGCTGCTCCTGCTCGAGAGTGTCTCGGAGCTGCTGCAGAAGGAGTCAATCTTGCTCGACCTTGGCCTAAAGCTCATGGAGCTGCTCCTGGTCCGAGCGTCGAAGTTGTCTAAGGGCGAGGCTCTCATTCCGTGCTGCCGGTGGGACAACGCGTGAGGGTGTGGCATCACCCGCTCCCTAGCAAAGTGGGGTATGGTTGCTTGCCCCCTCGTCCTCATCGCCCGTGCTCGGCATCCTGAGTCCGACGTGGAAGCACTCACGAGTGGGATCGTAAGTGCCTTTGTTGTCGGAGTCAGAGTAGCCGAAGCAGTAGTCGCTCGTGGCTAGGAAGCGGCACATGGCTTTAGGGTTGCGAAGTCCAGAGAAGTCTGCTCCGGCCCATGCCTCGTCCTCCTCCGAGGAGTCAGTGTGGGTGTGAGTCGAAGTCGTGGTGCCAAAGTCGAGGGCGAAGCATTGGTGGCGTCCTGAGGGCTCTGCGTGAGCAGAAGTGTAGGCGGAAGCATAGGTGGTGGCGACATTTCTTAACCCGAAGGGGTACGGGGATGGTGCTATTGCCAGACTTTGCTCCACCAAAGTCGACTCCTCAGGAGGTGGCGGGGCCGAGCTTGATGACGGGGTGTCGTCGTACGCCACCGGCTCCTTTCCCTTGTCCAGGCTCAGGCTAGACAGGTCCCCGACCAGGGACCTTGTGCCAATAGCTGGGCGTGGGATATCAGTGGAGCGCGGCGTGTCGCCCTGAGTTCGTGTGGTGTCGAGGTGGCCCCGCTCGCGTCGTGCCTGGCGAGCGCGACGAGAGCGGCCGCCCGGGTGCCGCCTGCGCCTGGGCTGTGGGTGCGTGATGTCGTCATCGATCAGTGGGGCTCGAGGTGTGAGAAGTACCATATCGTACTCACATCCTATAGACATGAACTCTAGGCTCCCGAACTAGATCACCGTGTCGAGACGCAGTGGTCGTACGTGATCTGCCATCTAGAACTTGTTAGGGAGATGAAGCTGACACACAGAACCCCTACCTGGCGCGCCAACTGTCTGTGTTTCGGACTGGCGGGCCCTCAACCAACTAGTAAAAATGCACTGCGTGCCTCTAATCTTGGATGGTGATGCAAAGAGACACAAGGTTTATACTGGTTCAGGCAATGGGTGCCCTACGTCCAGTCTGAGATTATATTCCTTGCACCGAAATGCTCGTTGTAGGGGGTTACAAGCAAGGCGAGAGAGGGAGTTAGTCCCAGGTCTCTGCGTGGAGCGGTGTGAGTTGCTTGAGATGCTGATCTTAGGCAGCTGGGAAACGTGCGCGTTACAGAGTATCGGGCGTGTGTTCGTCTACCTCATGAACCCATCTATGCCTGAGTGTGTGAGAGCATGAGAGTAAGTCTGTCCTCCTATACGTGTTCGTCTGTCTCGTGTGCTCGGGTCCCCTAAAAATGGCCCCGGTCCCTCCCTTTTATAGTTGAAGGGGGGTCAGGGGTGATACATGTGTTCGCTATGCGGCGTCCTGTGAGCGGAGGTGGTGTTTCCGAGCCCTGTAGCTTGTCACTGTGGCGGTATGGTCGACGGAGCGGTCCTGTCCTTGATGCACTGGAGCAACGCGCCGTCCACGCCCGATCCTGTGCGACGTGGGAGCTCCAGTGATAGCCTGACGCAGGGCATGGCGGACGACGTGCCGGTTGCTGTGTGCTGATAGTGTAAAGAGTCGAGGCTCAGTTGGTGCCGAGGCCGAGCCATCATGGGGGGCTCGGCGGGCACGAATCCCGAGGTTGCCGAGACCCTGAAGTAGACTGCCGAGGCGTGGGGGGAGCAGTTGGTCTTATACACTGATTCCGAGGCTATAGTAACCCGGACCTGACTCCGCACGCCGCGTTGTCTCTGGAGCAGGAGTTAGGTAGCACAGCGTAGTACGGGCGCCGGTCGTGGGCACAGCACCGAGCATAGTGGCCGGTAACCCCTGCCCGGTCCTGTTCTGGACGGCATGGCTTCGATGTGACTGGCGTCAGTCGGCCACGCCGCTGTGTCGAGCCGTCGTTCGGCTGATATTGCGGGAGCGGTCGAACGCGCCGGGCGGACGTGACATCTTGTCCGAGAAGTTGGTCGAGGCGGGGGCGGCGGGGTTGTCTTGCCGAGCCGGCCTTGAGCAAGGCAGAGAATCGACGTCTCGTCCGAGGCTGTACGCGCGGGGCCTCGAACGAGACGGAGAATCGGTTCCCTGGCCAAGGCCTTTCGCGCGAGGCCTCGAGCGAGGCGGAAAATCAGTAGGCCGTCCGAGGCCTCTAGCGAGACAGAGAGTAGGTGGCTTCGAACGTGGCCGGGGTTTAGCCAATAGTTGTCCCTTGCTTTGATTCTGACAGGGTCTAAGCGATTTTTTCGATTGTTGCTTAGGGGACCCCTTCTCGTGGTACCCGACACGTATATAACTACAATATACATTGATATGTCACTATTCTTTTTTTTTGTATTTTTTTACAGAAGGTCCAGTTTAAATAGACCTGGAACATCTACAACATACATTAGCACATCTCCACATGACAACCACAAAACTGGCAGCAATGCTCAATTATTGTACTCCAACATACGCTAGACATTCTGGTGCAGCTAGGTTAGATGACACAGCAGACAACATGCATGAAGTCAAACTTCTTTTACTCCACTTATGAGGTTGCACAGTGCCACAGTGGTGGAATAGGTTACATCATAGAATGAGAGGTACACTATTGACAGCAGCTGATCTCTCCTTCCTCGACATCAGCATTCTGGGAGGTTGACACGCTGTCCTCCATTTCATGTTCGACCTCTTCCTCGATATCTTTCTTCATGAATAGGCCAAGTGCCTCCAGTGGGCTCCCTAAGCCCTGTGGCAACTCAATCCCATGGACAAAGTCTACGATTAATTTGCTTGGAGGATTCAATTGCCACTTTTGGCACAAGTTCTCCAGGTCCTTCAGAAAGTCGCTGTTGTCAATATCAACAGTCTTCTTCATCTACACGCAAGGAGAACAGCATGAATAACAATAATGGGGCATCAAGCATAGCATTTTTCAGGTAAGAAAATGATGAGCAGGAAGTACCATGTGCAGTGCCAGCCGTGCAGCCTTTCTTTCCTGCTCGCGCTTCCTCCTCATCTCTTCCTCTAGTTTTAATTGTGCAGCAGCTTCAGCAGCCTTTACCTGGGCCTCAATTCTTGCTTTCTCTGAAATTTGAAAATGAAGCCATGTAAGTTCAACATTCACAGAACATTGTGGACATAACTCTTGCCAAAATAGTTACAGAGTAGAGAAGTAACTAGCATAAGTAAAGCCGATAGGTAAATAGTGAAATAAATAACAGGAGTGAGAAAAAAAAAAGAAATGGCTCGATACACATATATGTAACATACTCCAATAAACCCCTTAAAACGCATTGTGCGCTTCACTGAGTTTGGAGAGGCATAAGCTATGCCCGGGACTATGGGAAGAAATCAACTAGCTGGAGCTACTGAAGGCATAAGGAAAGGTAAAAACAAGCATCCACACCAAATATAAGGTGAGCTAATAGTTTAAGGGATCAGGAGTCATGTTGATCAGCACATGAACTATGATCCAAATTGAAATTTCTTCTGAATCGATTTGAAAGCTTGGAGTTTGCCTGAGTAAATACCAAGGAATGTTATGTGGTGGGATTTGGACAAACATAAAGTCCCAACGAAGTACGTTGGGCTCATTAAGGACATGTACAACAATGTTGTGACTAGAGTTCGAACAAGTGATGGAGACACGGATGACTTCCCGATTAGGATAGGACTACATCAAGGGTCAGCTTTGAGCCCTTATTTGTTTGCCTTAGTGATGGATGAGGTCACAAGGGATATACAAGGGGACATCCCTTGGTGTATGCTTTTCACGGACGATGTAGTGCTAGTTGATGAAAGCCGAACAGGAGTGAATCAGAAACTGGAGTTATGGCGGGAGACTTTGGAGTCTAAAGGTTTTAGACTCAGTAGAACTAAAACTGAGTATATGAGATGTGACTTCGACACTACTATTCGGGAGGAGGAAGATATTAATTTGGAAGGTCAAGTAGTGCCTAGGAAGGATACCTTTCGATATTTAGGATCAATGCTACAGACAGACGGGGATATTGATGAAGATGTTAGCCATAGAATCAAAGCAGGGTGGATGAAGTGGTGGCAAGTATCTGGTGTCCTATGTGACAAACTGACAAAAGGGTACCACAGAAGCTAAAAGGCAAGTTTTATAGGACGGCGATTAGACCTGCTATGTTGTATGGTGCAGAATGTTGGCCTACGAAAAGACGACATGTTCAACAGATAAGTGTCGTGAAAATACGTATGTTGCGTTGGATTTGCGGTCATATAAGAAGGGATCGAGTTCGGAACGATGATATACGTGATAGATTAGGGGTAGCACCAATTGAAGAAAAATTTGTCCAACACCGGTTGAGATGGTTTGGACATGTCCAACGGAGACTTCCAGAGGCACCGGTGCGTAGTGGAATCGTAAGCCAGGAGAGTAACGTGAAGAGAGGCAGAGGAAGACCGAAGTTGACTTGGGTAGAGGCAATAAAAGGAGACTTGAAAGGATGGAATATACAAGACTTAGCCTTAGATAGGAGTGCTCGGAAGACAGCTATTCACGTGCCTGAACCTTGATTGCTTCTGCTGGGTTTCAACTCTAGCCTACCCCAACTTGTTTGGGACTTAAAGGCTTTGTTGTTGTTGTTGTGGAGTTTGCCTGAGTATTTTTTTTTTAAATGAAGTTTGCTGGCATCTAGGGTATAACGAATTGCCATGAACAGGAAATGGCAGGGATTGAAAGATAGCAATAAAAGTCTATTATTCTTTGCTTCCTTTGGTAAGGATCCATTATTGTTACTTGTCATAACTCATAATGAATGTTCATATAGTTGCCCTGACCTGCATTAGGCCACCATCTTGAATTTACACAAATGCAGTTCACAAGGCATATGCTTTTCGCGGACGATGTAGTGCTAGTTGATGAAAGTCGGACAGGAGTGAATCAGAAGCTGGAGTTATGGCGGGAGACTATGGAGTCCAAAGGTTTTAGACTCAGTAGAACTAAAACTGAGTATATGAGATGTGACTTCGGCACTACTACTCGGGAGGAGGAAGATATTAGTTTGGAAGGTCAAGTAGTGCCTAAAAAGGATACCTTTCGATATTTAGGATCAATGCTACAGAGAGACGGGGATATTGATGAAGATGTTAGCCATAGAATCAAAGCAGGGTGGATGAAGTGCCGCCAAGCATCTGGTGTCCTATGTGACAAAAGGGTACCACATAAGCTAAAAGGAAAGTTTTATAGGACGACGATTAGACCTGCTATGTTGTATGGTGCAGAATATTGGCCTACGAAAAGACAACATGTTCAACAGATAAGTGTCGCGGAAATGCATATGTTGCGTTGGATTTGCGGTCATACAAGAAGGGATCGAGTTCAGAATGATGATATACATGATAGATTAGGGGTAGCACAAATTGAAGAAAAGCTTGTCCAACACCGGTTAAGATGGTTTGGACATGTCCAACGGAGACCTCCAGAGGCACCGGTGCATAGTGGAATCCTAAGCCAGGATAGTAACGTGAAGAGAGGCAGAGAAAGACCGAAGTTGACTTGGGTAGAGGCAATAAAAGGAGACTTAAAAGGATGGAATATACCCAAAGACTTAGCCTTAGATAGGAGTGCTTGGAAGACAACTATTCACGTGCCTAAACCTTGATTGCTTCTGCTAGGTTTCAACTCTAGCCAACCCCAACTTGTTTGGGACTTAAAGGCTTTGTTGTTGTTGTTGTTGCAGTTAACAAGGCGTCTTAGCAAGCCTAGGACCATGAGGCTTCTTGAGTCTTGACACATGTCTTTATTTAGACTGTGACACGTGTAACCTCTATGGCTCACCATTACAAAAGGAAAATCTTCGTGTCCAGGCAAGAAAGAGAGATCTTAGAACTGAAAGGTTTCAGGCTTATGTTGTCCTGACGTGGAAAATGAGATGGCATTGGCCTCGTATGTCATGCTTCTCTCTTCTCTCTCTTCCACGATGACCCACCCTGTCATTTCTTTCTTCTCCCTTCTTCCTTCCCACAGTACCACTTTGTGGGCCTCCATGGCAACAGATGGATGTCTGTCTGCTCAAGCACCAAATCATGCACTGAGCGGGAAAGCGAGTAGGCAACACTCCAGATCTGGCAGCGTGGTGAATGTGGAACAGACAGCTTTTTTGCAACGCGATTATGCAAGTGTGAAGGATGGGAGAGACATGATGGGTAGAGACCAGGGGGGTACTTGGGGCAGCAACAAGCCCGAGTAAGTGTGAAAGAGACAATAGAGAGAATAAATATAGGAACAGTAAGTGTTATCATAGCCACACATAATGTGACCATGTCAGCGAAACAGACTCCAAAACTAGCTTTGGGGGCCATTTAGATGAGTATTTAATAATCAGATGATAGATACCTAGTTTATACTCAAAGGGATTAAGCCACATCATTTTACCATGTCACTAAAATCACCTCCAAAACCAACCTTGAGGTCCTTCAGATAGTATTGGGGATATTCGAGTGCCCGATAATACCTGAGGTTATACTCGAAAGGGGTAAGTAGACGAACCTTAATACCTGCCAGGGCTAATATCTTGTTGTTCACTTGTAAGCTACCAAACTTACTTCAAACAAGGTTTAATCGTTCTACTCGATAGCAAAAGAGACCACCTATTGAGCAAAGGCATCAAACAAGGTCACATGAGCACAAGTTTCATCAAATTCATGATCACTCTCTCTAAAACCCCCATGTGCAAGCCTTGTAACACCCAACAGTGTCATAAAAACATATCGACCTACTTACACGTGATGGGAGAAACACATGCAAGGTTCCTTAGCAGCAGCAACATTAGAAGCAGCAAGCTTTCATTCAAGGAGTTGCATATGTAGCACACGATAAGATGTGGTCTAAGAAATTATAAGGAAGGAAATAGCAACCATGAGTCCTAACTGACCAGCATAAGCATAATGGGGCAATTTTGAAACAGAGGCTCCTTGAGAGTTAGGAGTAGTAGGCTAGTAGGAACATGACATCACATCACAAAAGGTAAAAAGCAGAAGTGAAGAAACAGACGATAAAGGACTACAGGAAAGAGAAGATGAAGAATGGCTCATGACAAGGAGACGTACAAGTCAGAGTAAAAAATTGTGGGAATCATGATCTACAATGGTGCAAATAGAATGGATGAGCTGCATAGTAAGTACAGGCACAAGAAAAAGAGAGGCCAAAAACATACTACATTGAGGATCTACCAAGGACAGACAATTTTTCACAAACTCAGTGAAATGAGGAAGTCGTAGAGGTGAGAGCATCTCTAGCTTCACAACTTTAAAGGCAAAACACACACAAGTGTGCACCATGACCAATAAAGACAAAGCTATGCCACATGACAATCAGTTACCCAGATAACTCCTGAAGAAAGAAACTATTTAAGAAGGGGTGCCACATGCACTAAAAGCAAAGGGCATCACTTCATGGAATCTGGAGCTTGTAGTGGAACGGGTAATCTATATCTATGTCTATATCTACATCCACATATCTTATAAAAACAAACCTCACTAGCTTTCTCTCACACCACACAAGCTATCCACGTCATCTCCACTAAAATGCTGAATCACCCCCAACCAGCTTTCTATCTCAACATGCAAGCTAACCACATCATCCCCACTAAATGTCATATTATGTCTCACTAATTTTCAATCTTTTCATGCAAGCTATCCATAGCATCTCCCACTATGTGTTACTATTTCCAATCTCTAAAAAATACAAGGCATCCAAATAATGCCGTTTGTTTTGACGTTCCATCATCTTATAAGCTTTATTATCTCCACATGCAAGCTATTCACCTCATCCCCCACTAAATGCCATATCATTTTCCCACTAGCTTTCAATCTCAACATGCAAGCTATCAACATCATCCCCACTAAGAGCAACTCCAGCAGGAGTCCCCAAATCAGGGCCCCAACTTTTGATTTGAGGAGTCCCCAAATCAGGGCCCCTACTTTTGATTTGAGGCCTCCCCCTACTCTTGAGGGTTTTTTTGTTTTTTTGTTTTTTGTTTTGCATCTACTCCAGCAGCCCTCAAATCCATTCCAGTAGACACTGGCATATAGAACCCACTCGTCCTTCGGCCATATCTACCATGCCACCATGGGTACAAGAGAGGAGGGGGAGGAGCACCAGAGATGGCATGGTGAGGGCAAGGAGCATCGAAGACCGCACGGGGAGGGGAGCCACGGCGGGGTCAACTTCCTCAGGCGATGGAACAAGCAACGGGAGGTGAGCCGCGCTAGGCTGAGGAGCTTCACCGGGGAGGGAAATAGGGCGTCGGCGCGAGAGTCAGGACAAAAAGAGAGACTGGAAAAAAATCCTAAGTAGGGAGCTCCTATGCACCCTGGGAGATTAGACTGAGAGAAGAGATTTGGAGGCCTCCATAAAGTAGGGACTTGAGTTGGGAGTTAGGGCCCTGTAGCTCTGGCACCAAAAAGTAGAGTAGAAGCCCTGTTTAGGGTCCCTGTTGGAGATGCTATGATGTGGTTCTTTTTCTCCGGCCGGAGGCAACGGATATTGCTGTCATAATGAACATCCTCCAACTTTTTGGTGATGCTTCAGGTCTCAAAACCAATTTGCAGAAAAGCAATGTGTTACCAATCAGGTGTGGGCATACAGAACTGGCCTTGGTACAGGAACTTCTCCCCTGTGCGCTCATGGATTTTCCCTGCAAATATTTGGGGTTGCCTCTCTCTCTCAAGAAGTTAACTAAGGAACAAATCCAACCTACTATAGATAGAATAGCTGATCGGCTTCCGGGATGGAAAGCAGACCTCATGACACGGGCAGGACGAAGGATTCACGTGCAGTTTGTCCTCACAGCCATGCTTATTTATTTGGCAATGGCAGTTGATTTCCCACCATGGGCAATTAAAGCCGTGGACAAACTGCGGAAAAGTTTTCTTTGGAGGGGCCGCAAAGATGCTCGTGGAGGACACCGTCTTGTGGCTTGGGGAAAGGTTACCCGTCCACTTGAACTAGGTGGGCTTGGCATTTCTGACCTCAAGCATCTTTGTTGGGCACTAAGGATGAGATGGGTTTGGTTGAAAAAAACTGAACCTCATCGCCCATGGGCAGCCCTTCCTATTCAGATCCCGGGCCAAGTTTATGCCTTCTTCTCGATAGCCGTTATATCGGAAGTGGGCAATGGGAATCACACTTTGTTCTGGACTGATCGTTGGATCCATGGACAGTGTATCGCTGACCTTGCACCGAGACTACTCGAAGCCATCCCGAAGAGAAGGGTGAAGCAACGTACGGTACAGGAAGCTCTTACTGGTCGCAGCTGGGTTTTGGATATTAAGGGAGCCCGCACTGTAGGTGTTATTGTCGACTTCCTCCATCTCTGGGAATTGCTGTACAATTTTGAGTTAGAGCCTGATGTTGAAGATGTCCACATATGGCGTTTCTCTGCTAGTGGGAAATACTCAGCCAAGTCTGCCTAGAGGGTTTCTTCCAGGGATCTACTGAGTTTGGTCCATACGAGAGGATTTGGAGAACCTGGGCACCGCCCAAATGTTGTTTTTTTCTTTGGTTGGTGGCCCACAATCGGTGCTGGACAGCAGATCGCCTTGCGTGTCGTGGGCTGCCTCATCCTGTGCAGTGCCCTCTCTGTGATCAGGAGGATGAGACTATCAACCACCTCCTAGTCTCCTGTGTCTTTGCTAGACAATTTTGGTATCTCCTTTTGAGACAGGTCGGCCTACACTCCTTGTCACCACAGCCTTCTGATTCTTCCTTTGATATATGGTGGGAAAAGGCTATTCGAGCAACAAGTGGATTAATGCAAAAAGGTCTCAACTCTCTTATTGTGCTTGGTGCTTGGACTCTTTGGAATCACCGGAATCGTTGCGTTTTTTATGGAATTACCCCCAACCTTGGACGAGCTCTCTCCCTTGCTGGAGAAGAGCGCCGGTTGTGGAGTGTAGCAGGAGCCAAGGGTCTATCCTCCTTGACAGCCCCTCTCTTTGGTAGTTAGCTTAGTGATAGTGTTTGGTCGCCTTTTGTCCTTGTCAGGCGCGAATGTTATTTGTGTGGGGTTGTGTGTGGTGTGTGTTGTAGGGCTCTAGCCCCTTTCTTTCTTCTTAATATAATGATGCGCAGCTCTCCTGCGTTTTCGAAAAAAACATCTCCCACTACCTTTCAATCTCTTCATGCAAGCTATCCATGTCATCCTCCATATGTGTTACTATTTTCAATCTATCAGTCAAAAAATATAAGGCATACAAATAATGCTATTTGTTTTGTTGTTCCATCAACTTATAATTTGATCTAATATTCTATTATTTTTTTGTTGGATTCTTTCATTACCTTTCCCAATTTTGACCAGAACCGATACAATAACATGGGTCCAACTCATACATGCAATGGCTTTAGTTCTAAGAAAGTCTCGTAAACAAGCGAGGTATCCTTCTAGTTTTCCAAATTGTCGCCTCATGCAATACCACATATGATTTGTTATGATGTGGAGAGAGGGATGTGAGATAAACATGTCATTTCACAAAGCAACAATTTGATAAGTTAAATTTTATGACTACGGGATTATTCCAGCATCTTGTACCAATTGTCATTAAAATGCAACACCCTTTTTCTCTGCACAAATTAAGGATTACATAGTACTCCCTCCGTCCAGGAAAGTGCAATTCTAGCATAGTATGGAGTCAAATAATTTTGAGTTTGACCAAGTTTATACAAAAGTATCAATATTTTATTTCATGATACCAAATAAGTGTCATTAGATTTATCATTAACTATATTTTCATAGCATACATATTTGTGTTGTAAATGTTGATATTTTTTCTATAATCTCGGTCAAAATTTAGAAAGTTTGACCAAGGATAGAGCTAGAATTGCATCCTTTTTCTGGACAGAGGTAGTACAATATTACATGCCAATATGGTATGGCATGAAGAAGTGGTAAAATGGCAGTGCACTAGCTAAGCAGAACATGATAGGCAAGACTGGATGAAGGTTGGTCATCCATTGCGATACTCCAATTGGGGTGACAGTCACTGTTGTGTGCTTTCATCACGAAGTTCAACATTACAAGGTACCTACATTTGTTCGCTTAGTTGGTGATAACCAGTTAACCACCAAACAAGTTGGCAGGTCTATCCATTCTGACAAAGGCATATGAAGAATTGAAGATGATTCTCAAAGTTCATCAACACAACCAGTGCCTATGAACACAATCATATGTACTCTAGCAATACATGTAGGATCACCCATTCAACACCTCTTGCAGCTTGCTTTATTCTCATCAAGTTTTGCCCGTGTTTCTTACAGTAGATATGGAGCTACAAATCTATAATCGAGGATCTTTTCCGATCTTTGTACTCTGGTTTCAATGATCAATCTACTTGAATTCTCAAAGAAAAAAAGAAGAGGTACTAGCATGAGAGCGTTCAGGCAGCTATTGGCTCACCTAGAGATAGCAATGGGCCACGTTTCCTGATTCCCCATGGGGGATTCCCCTATTAGAACAAGGCTAATAATACAGCCTTTAGCTCACTGTATGTATCCTTACAGCCCATTTATTAGCCAACTCATATAGTAGTTGGTTTACTTATAGCCCATCCCTTCCTCTCACACAGTTTCTTGGTTCCTGTGCTTCAGCTGGCTGCAAACCGACAGCCCACCTTTCTTCTCTCTCCTCCTTTCACCTCAGCATACAGCCTACTAACAGCCTTCTATTATACTTGCTCTCAGGGGACAGGGATGGTTGTAATTTCATCCCCACGGGGATATTAACAGGGAGAAGTTTCCCCCGTCGGGTATCATGGAGACGGGGACGGTTCCCTATTCCCCGTCCCCATTTCCCCATTCCCCACGTAGTATTTAATTTCTATGAATTGGCCCAAGTAAACATCTATAGTGTTCCCCACTAACTAATACTCCTCCGTCCCAGAAAGAATGAAATTTTAGATCAGTGCTACGTTAAATTCTGTCAAGTTTGACCAAATATATATAAAAAATACTAATATTTATCGCACTAAATAGATAACATTAGATTCATCATGAAACATATTTTCATAATATACTTATTCGGTGTCATAAACATTAATATTTTTACCTATATATTTGGTCAAATTTTAGGCACAAAAACCGAGAATGCATCTAAAATTGAATTCTTTTTGGGGCGGAGGTACTAGGCCCATCCAGCCACTAAGCCCTAACAAGCTAACTGCTACCCTTCAAGTAGGTATCGAAGCTCACCAATTTGACCAAAAATTCCAAAATAACACACGCCACAGCTGCCGGAATGATTTTCGCTCCCAGGTAGGTGCAACTTCCTGCCAATCTGCCCCTCTCGCAATACCACTGCTTGAACCTCATAGGTTCCTCCTAGATCCACCCCTCGCCTTGCATCTTCTCGGCGCAGAGGCACCAGAGCACGGGGGGCGCTGGGGTGGTGGCACGCGGTTGCCCATGTCATCATCAAGCTGAAGACCGTCCCATTCAATTGCAACAAATCCATGGAGGGGTGGCGATGGGCTTCCAAGCTAGCGGGTTGCTGCTTGGCTGCCCATTGAGCGGCTTGGGTGCCGATGAAAGGTGAACTCCTGGCCTCCTATGGTGATTGAGTGTTTCATAGTCACGGGGACGGGGACCCTGTCGGGCACAAATAATCGGGCGGGGGCGGGGATAGGGAGGGAACTCTCCTACCAGCTTTAACGGGGACGGGGACGAGGACGGGGAAATTTTATCTCCGCTGGGATGAGGATGGCGACTCATTCCCCGACGAGGGAATTCCCTGTTGCCATCTCTAGGTTCACCAAAGTCAACAAGCACAGGATCATCACATATAAAAGATAGCATCTTGGCTAATCAAAATGGTAGAAATGATTGTCTGAGGTCATTAACTGTCTAAGGTGCAGCAACAGCACAATCAAGCAAGGCACTATTCCTGACGGTGAATGAGCAACAAAGAATAAAAGATCGGTGGAAGCTGTTCGGCTGATGGTTTTTTGTGGCTGATAAGCCGGCTGATGCTGTTTTGTTGTGAGAGAAAAACATGTACCATGGCTGATAAGCCAGGCTGATACGTTCAAGCGAACAGGGATGGAGAGAAATTTTGGGTTCAAGCCCAATCCAATCGTCCAGTTTATAGGAACTGAGCTTAGTTCAACTGTGCGGGTGCACACATCAACATGTAGGTCTGAGTTCTCTTTACCTTGCATCTAGATGCCATTTTCTTCTTATTTACAAAGCCACCTAGTTCCTCCAGGTTTGTCAAACTATTTTATACATATACCAGGGCAAGAAAAGGCATAAATGCCCCCAATATAGTATACATGCATCTAACAAAATCTCAGTGAACACTACACAAGCCTAAACCGACAAGATAGATACTTCCAAAAAAAATTCCCACAGTTTTTGAAGAGGAATTCAGGTCACCCATAATATATTTAGGACTTGTAACTCATTAGCATTCACAAACGAATAGCGATAGCTTCAGGAGTGAAGGTTCTATACCTTCACAAACTGGCAAAGCCCTAACTACATTAATAACCATTAAGTAAAGGCCAAATAAAGTATTCCTAACAAATTGGCAGTGAAATTTCATTAATATAAAGTGTTAACCGCCAACAAAAAACTCTCCAAATTAACCATTTAAAAAAAAACCATAAGCTCACCTCTCTATCTATCACGTTCACCTTCTTAAGCAAAAAGCTACATCACTCTAACATGCCACGTGATATGGATTTGGTTGGGATAGTATGAAGAATCGGCTAGTCACCCTCCACTTAGAGTATCTGATTGCTTTTACGGTTCTTCTTCTCTCTCTTCTCTTTTATATATGACTTATATCACCCCTAAGCAAAAATCCTAAACGAATCAATCTATTTAATTATCTCTTTCCTAACAAACCAACTAACCTAATATATTCCTTGGTATTGTTACGTGTATCGTTAGACGTCTTGCCGTACTGGTGGGCGAGGCCTAGGGCTGGCCCACTACTATCACGAGTAACTAATCTCAAACCAGGTCCTGTTGATAGCACTAATCGCGAAGAGATTGCTAAAATAACCTATGGTACTTCAGTTGCAAACCAGGCAATGATTAAGCTGATTGCTGCCAGTAGCTAGAGAAAGTTGGGTCAAAATAAATCTATGTATAATCTATTTTATGCTTTTTTCGAGAATGCTGCCACTCGGACTCGAACCGAGACGCATGAGCACTGCTTTCTACAAGCAGCGTGTCTACCATTTTCACCATGGCAGCTGACTCGAAATAAGAGGTAACTTTAAATAAGGTAAATGCTATTTTCTCAAGAAAATGGTCAAGATTGGAGATTCATTAGAATTTAGGAACATCATCGCTCAAACTGGCATCACATGATACTACATATCGTACCTGCGCTTGGCACTATATTGAACACTGGGCACACATGGCACTTAGGGCCCTGGTTTAATAGGCAAGAATTTGGTCTAATCCCTCAAACTGGCATAAAAGAGTGTTTGTTTTCCTTCATAATCCAAAGGGGGGACCCATCTATCCACACAAACACGCACTGTTGGGATCATTGTTTACACATAACTTTTAGGGTGTTTGGTTTGAAGAATCGCTCCATCCTAGATGAGGTACCGGTGGTGCATCATGGGTCCATTCCTCAAATTTGGTGCAATTCCATTCCTCAAACTAGTACTACTTATTAGTTTGTGAGGAATGAGGTGATGATGGATCAACCCATTCCATTCCACAACCAAACAAAAAAGTGAGGAATGAGTAGATGATGGACTCACTCATTCCTCAAACCAAACACCCTATTTATGAAGCAAGAGATGTAATGCAAAGTTTGGGGCACTGAGTAGCACAGCAGGTTCACCAACAAGTAACTCTCCCATTTTTTTTAAAAAAAGTACAGTACTAGTGAGAGCTCTTCGTCATGAAAACTAAGGCAAAGTTGAAATGGACAAACTTGGCAGAGGCAATTAAACAGAAAAGCACATATAGCGTCAGAAAATTGGGGCGAGTTCCTACCTTCTTGCTGCCTTTTTTCCAGCCTCTCTTTTTCCAACTGCAACTTTGCAAGGTCTATTTCCTTACCCTAGAAAAATAAAAACAGCATTCAGTAAGAGATATACAAGGTTGTCTTCTCAAAAGGAATAGCTTTCAGTATCCATCTCGCAAGAAAAAAAAAGTATGTAACCAGAAATATTACATGATCCAGAAGTGCATTTTGTTGTGCCTTAACGATTGTTCCAGCAAAACGCCTCTTGAGCATTGCTATACGGAGGGCTTTACTCGGCGACAAAGGTTCAATGTGTAAATAACTTTCCTCCCCTAGAAGACATCAGTACATCATAAGATCCACTACATTAGCAAACTATGTCTGGAAAATAGTACCTTAAATTCCTAGATGTTATAACTATAAAGTAAGAATGTATAACTTAAACATAAGCAGGCACTCAAATATATGATGATGACTACCTTGCTCAGAGGAAATAGGAGGTGAAGAAGAATTACAAGACAGTGACTCGTTTCCTAAGGTCACAAGCAAAGCTTGTTAGCTAATTGATAACATGATATGGCATCATAAAATTAGGTTGAAATCATCAACATACCATTTGATAAATTGCTGTTCTCATTTGATTGTATGATTGATATTTTATCCTCCTGAAGATAGAATTATAGAAGATATTGCATAAGAGGGATAATGTACAATCAGCTACTGGTGACACTAGCAGATCAAGATAATTACAAGTAAGAAAAAGGAATTCTAGCCCAAACCTTTGTGCAAGAGAGTGAATTATCTAAAGAGCACTCTTGACTACCAGCTGCATGGAAGGACAAAAAAAGAAAGAAAGAGCAAACCATTAACAATCCTCGAGTAGACAGGCTATGGTGACAATCAAATCATCCAATCAAACCTTTGAGAGGGGTATTATCAGACCCTCGCACAAAAAATCTAATTTTTACCTGTGCAAACAGCAGATAGCAATACATTAAAACGATATTGTCATAAAAAAGAATCATAGAGCAAAAAGGCATATGATTATCCTACTTTGGAGGACATTGCATTTATTGATTGCTCCTTTGCTAGTGAATTTGAGCATGTGACCGACCCTCTAGGGATTGCAGACTTCAAGTTTATGGCAGCTTGAGCCTTTACTGCCTTCATTGGTGGTTGTTCTTGTATTTGGTTCCTGCCGCTCCATTTTCTTACCACTGATCTCCATTCTGAGTCAAATATTCTATTCAACTGTTCAGCAACTGCATGGACATCATTTCCTGGAGGATTATACTTCATTGCATTTGAGAATGTAAGCCTCACATCTGCTGCAAATTCACTGGCTGTAACATATTGCTTGTTTGTGAGTTTCTTCTTAACAGTGCCCAAGTCCATTGGGTTGCGGATAACATCAAAGTAATCAGGAATCCCATAAAGAATAGGGTCAACTGGTTTATGAAAAAGCCAACCACCTTTGTGATCCATGAGCTTCTTCAGAATTTTCCCACACAGCCTTGTCTTGCTAACATTCATGATTTCAGCCATGTTCTTACAGAGTGACTGGTGCTCAAATATAGAATATGATGTCACCTCAGTTTATTTTTCGAGTGTTTACTTCTCTGAACCTCAGAATCTGTACTATGGCAGACTGATTCACGTCTTATACAAACTGCCTTCCTCGTTTCACTCTTGCGATCTTGGCATACCTGGTAAGAATCTTTCTGGTTTTGATAACTTCAGACTTCTCAATACCTCTCAGACAGCCACACAACGCGCCAGGGCTGGAAACACAAGATTCATATAGAAGAATATATAACATGCACAAAAAGAAGGTAGGTCCAAAAAAGGAAAAACAGCAGAACCACAACAGAAATTGCTTATGCAATTCATTTTAAACAGTTGTTGTTTCACAAAACTTTTGACAGAGTGACAGTAAAAATTGCATGGCAACAACTATACTGCCCATGCAGTGACCAGCCAAATGATACAGAACAATAGGATATAAGCGTTTTTGTCTTGCACATTTCATTGAAACAGCTTGTCAATACTCCCAATAGGATATTTAATACTTCTAAGCAATGATCATACTTCATATATGGTTTTCAAAGAGTGGAAGTCCATATGCCACCTTATTTCCTTTGTTTCCATCATGTTGCTAAGTATATATTAAATTTACTTAACATGGGAGTGGTAGCAATCTAAAAGTGGTCCATGCACGATGTTAAACATTTTTTCAAGAGAGAATTCCCATACCTGAACTCCAAACAAGAACTCCTTATCCCCAAAAGGGGAAACATAGTAGCATTCTTATTTTCAAAACAGGTTTTCCAGTTTAGAATAAGTTCTAACACCATGATGTCCATGAACAATGATCATGTGAACTAAGGATCAAGATAGCCAGCACAAATGGCATGCTTCAAGGGCTAATGGCTGTTTTCTCCGAAGCATGCGTCACATGCTATGCACCCTTTTTGCAGTAGCCACACACTATATATCAAGTAGCACTATGAAAGCACAATCTCTTTTCATTATCTGGCATGCCTTCTTTCGGCGGTATGGTTTATACCATGTAAATCTAAGTTCCATATGGTAACTTTCGAGATTATATTGTATGTCGCCAATACCAACAATGCATAGTGTGTTCAAATATTTTTGTTTCACATAGTAGTAGCATTATTACAATGGTCCAATATTCCATTGGAACTACCACACCGAGTCACCATAAGTGAAACTAACCATGCAGGAGGACCATGCAAAACAAAAGCATGTCTAATGGTCTTTTGCATTGAAGGTGACCAACGGTCAAACAACCAAATTCTGTTTTTTTTTTTCATTTTCCACATCAATTTCTGCGATTTGTGCCAGGGACTACCCACAGATCAATCAAGGAACCAAGTAGCATGGCGATTCACATGAACATAACTACAAGGCCAAACCATCACACAAGAAACCACAGGCATGGGCATGCAGTCACCTAAACCTAGCTCGATAAGCCCAATGTCCACCTGTCGGCTGTGGCACATACCACCTCATACAACGAACACAAATCCTACAAGCCCCAATTAAGCCTAACTGCCTATCGCCCAATTATTAAATCCAATAGACGGAAAGCGTGCAGCAGCTCGAAGCAAAGCCCATGGAAGCTTTAAAACCCTAGGGGCAGGGTCAATCGACCCCGCGACAGCGCCTATGGTCCCCTCACGATTGGGGCAAGGAGAGAAGAACCAACCTGGTGCCCGCTCTGCCGTCCCAGAGAGCACGGGCTGCCGGACGAGGCCTGCCCGAATCCTCAGCCCCCGTGGGGTCGGGCGGCCCCTCCCTCCTTCTTCGCGTACCCACGACCCCCACAGATCCCACAGAGGCGCGGGGTAAGTCGTAGATACGCGCGCGCCAACAGATACGCCGCCCCAGCAGCAGCAGCAGCTCCGCTGCCGCAGGTCCGGCTTGATCTTCACCGGCGAGCGAGCAGCGGCGGGGAAGGTGGGGGGAAGGGGAAGGGGAACATGGGCTGCGGACGCTAGGGGTTTTAAAGCATCTCTACCGGTCCTCCCGTACATCTAAAAAAAAATGGTATTAGGGTACAGAAATGCTATACAACCCATGTGTTTTAGCATTAAAAATTACATACATTTTTTTTATATCTATGACGTCTAGAGTCCACATGTTATAACCGACGTGTACAGAGGCACCACGCTCGTGCCTCCCTGGCCTGCTGCTCGCGCTGCTTCCCTGCTACTGCTTGCTGCCCCGCGTGGCCCGCAGTCCTCCCAGTCGACGACGGACGAGGCGCAACTGCTGCTCCAGATCAAACGCGCATGGGGCGACCCGCCCTTGCTCGCCGGATGGAACGCCTTGGCCGCGGGCGCACGTTGCGCGTGGCCATATATGACGTCTAGGGCCCGCGTCGACCATGGCAGTGACGGTGGCGGCGGTGACGACGGCAATGGCGGCAGCGGATCCGGCTCCAGGTAGGCCTCTCCTCCTCCTCCATTGTGATATGTGATTTGTCTTTCTATAGAAAAAAATTGTTTCTTGTGATTTGTGATCTTTGGATCTGTGACCTTGTGATTTGTGATTGTCTAGATGTAGAAAAAGGCTGGAGGCTGGAGGTAGAAGAAGGATGAAAACTGTTGGATCTTAATCCTATGGTACAAAAAAAATCATATGTTGAAACTACATAAAACGCATGGTTGTGTAGTAGACAAACTCTAGGATAACCTAATATCACTTTCTACATTTATTAGGCTAAAAAGATAGTATTGAGTTGTCCAATATAACTTTCTAAATTTATTGGATGAGATGTTGCAGCAGTATCCAATAATTTCTCCAATACTTATATAAAAGGTGGATACCACAAGAGTTTAAGAGAAAATATAGCTCAAAAGTGCTAGTTGGGATAATCCTATAGTTTTGAGAGAATTGTATCTCCCCTTTTCTAAGGAAGATGAGAAAAAAAATTAGGACGGTCCACGCGCTTCGCTGCGCGCGCAGGTTGGGTACCAACCATTTACATAATGTTTGAGAAAAAAATAATATACCAATAGGTGAATCAAGAGTATAAATACATTACTTTGCCTTTTCCTTGTACAAAACATTCAGGAAAGACTCTTGAAAATCGGCAACCAAAACATGCTTATGAGTCTCATTGGCATTCCAATTATATAGAGCATTGCAGCTACAACGTGTATGACAAATACTTGAGCCGTTGAAGACGGGAACATGTATACCATCACATCAAACCTCATGAGATTGATGGACAGCATAAGCTCCTCCTGGGTCCATAATATATTTAACTTTGAAAGTTGAAAGTGGCAGGCAGCTATAACATGTCCCGTTCTGCATTTCTGCTCACCTCCACAATGAGCTATCAGCCAACACCAAGAGATCACAAACATAGATTTTCTAAAAACGTGATCACACGTCCCATGTAGAAATGGCCATAAATAAAATAATAAAAATGAACCACAACCAATAGCAGAATAATACAACAGTATGCATGCTCATTAAACTTGTACCTAGATACTGGATACCATAGTTGAACTTGTTTGAACTTCGTGAGGACAGGATAAATATAATCAGAGGCAGTGTATGTCTATTCTCTCACCTAGAGAGAGTTTTGCTTGGATATACTACTACAAAATTAGGACAGACAAATGCATGGGAAACTGCAGCTAACCTTTAGTGCAGTTAGAACCATCTTGCCTAAAACAAAATCACCAGGGCAATCTTTGGTTGCTTCATTCAATAGATCAAGGCAGCGAAGAGAGGTTCAGACTGGGAGAGATTGAAGCCAAACATTAGTTTCATAACACACACATATGCTAAATCAAGAAATAAGATATGGAATATGATAGAGTTGTAGCTAAGCAGCTACAAATTGCAATTTAGACCTGAGAAGCATCATGAGAGTATGCAAGACCCTTAAGCCTAGTCGGGAAATTGACATCACAGGACCCAACAATGTTCTGAATCTCGGTACTCCTAAAAACATAGTTGGCAATGATTTATCAAACAACTGAACCACACACAAGCCTTAAGATTGGAAATAGATGCCTTACAAATTTGGTAGAAAAAATCAAGCTTCTTGGGTGATGCAAACAGCAAAACAATTCAGACACCCTTAGCACTTCAGCAGAGTAAGGGATCAAGCATATTTGCATGAAGAAAAGACAGATAGCTCTCTGACAAAGTTCAAGATAAAATACTTACATGAAGCGAAATACTTCCGTAGCGACAAGCTGAAATAGTTGTTCACATTTTCGCTCCAGCACAGACCTAGATGACACACTTTGTTGTGCCCATATATTCAGCACTGAATAAAGAGAAACTAATATGTTACATCAACTGGTGATATCCTAACTATATTTACTGTAGGAAACCTAAAGACTCCTTTGCTAAAGTAAATTCTAATGATGGTTTGGATTGATCACGGATGAACTTTGAATAGCATTATTCATTAGGAACATGCCATTGCTCCCTTCGGTGTCAAACTACAGCAAAGCATACACGATTTGATGCTGATTGCTACAGCTGTAACACCCGGTTTTAAGGACAAAGCCGAATGCACACCATATGTGAGCCCTAGTAATCAAACCTCACATATAGCTACAAATGAAGGGGCAGTATCAATTCACAATGCTTAATATATAGCGAACTTAGCAAAAGAGATAACCTTAAAAAGCAATCAACGGATAGACAACTCTGATCTCCGGGTGCAGACTTCACTCCCCTGGATCCAACTGACTGGTTGATCACAAGCCTAACTCCTTCAGACTCCAGCAGCCTGAGGTGTGGGGGAAATTGCAAGAGTGAGTCCATGTCGAACTCAACAAATATAGCAACAAGGTATTGTAATCCATAACCACATGATCAAGTGTAATTGAATAATAAATAGCTCAAAATAACTCAGTTAAGCATGATTTAACAAGTGCTCATCTTTGGCGTAAGAATCCCTTGGCCGCTCGTGACCGTGAGCACGGCTGTTATATCAGTTTATTAAACTCTGCGCAGAGGTGTACACTTTCACTATGAGTCATGATTTCCAAATGTACGGGTTTGCAAGGTCCAAACACCGGAAATCATATAAAGCTGCTCAGAAGTTCGTCTAACCGGGAAGGGCCGCAGGGTCATCGAATATAGGAACCCCCCTTCCATTAAAAGGCCACTTCCATAGCAAGGCACAACAGGACAGAGGCTGTCCTATACCCAACTCGCAGTATCCTCTAAGCCTGCTAGAAAAGGTCTCCCAAGCAACTAGAGCCAGAGCCATATAGCCCTCACAGCTGTACTGTAAGTCCCGGATGATCACTTACAAATGAGACCTTGTGGAGAGGGAATTTAACCCTCCTGTTGTTGCTAACAAGTCATCTCTTGTGTTTATAGCATATTCATTAATCAAGCTTCAAGATCATGGTCACAGAAAGAAAACCCAAACTATACTTGCCTTAAACACCGATCCCTCGGTAAGCTTTAATCTTCAACGTTTTCTTCTTCTTCTTCTTGATCTCCAACTTCTTATAGATCACCAACGCAAAACTCACCACTGGACAAGACCGAAAAGCACCACACAAGCACCCGAACAAGCATGCATAGCAAACATACTAGATTAGAACAATACACCAATCAATGAAAAGATTCGAAATCTAATCTATGCATTGCTACGATCACACGCACGCGAAAGGCACACTAATCGGAGCTACGGTAAAATAGAAACATCCATCGAAGGATTTACGTTGGAAAGAAAACTATATGCTTTATCTATTTTAATGATCATAAAACATGTATAAGATATCACAGGGGGAATATCTAAAATTGAGTTAAGTCATTTTATACTTGAGTTATTAGATTTAGAAAACTAAGATAAACTATTCATATCTTAATTATAATTATTTTGATATCATTTATGCAAATTAAATTGAAATATAATAACAAATGAGAGTATATATATTCAAAGTATATATGTCACATTTAAACTTGGCAAATTACAATTTAAAGACATACATGTTTACGTCACTAATTAATCATATTTTATTAATCAACATATCTCATATTATATAAAGTATTTAAACTTTACTTTAGAAATATAGAACATGTGAGAGCAACTAATAGAACAATTATATTATGTCTCATAATTGATCTAAGCAAGTCATAATTAAAAAGGCATTAATGTTGGCATACATCATATTTTATAATTATAAAAGATTATATATATACTTTTAGTCATTTAAACATCTATAACTTAAAAACATAAATCATGTGGCATGAAAACCATTAGTGCTACTGCGTAGAGCGCTTCGACATACAAGCAAAGATATACAAATAAATAAAAGCAGTACACCAAACATGATAAACAACTTATGAAAAGGTTACTCACGCGTAGGTCTTGTTACTACGATCGCGTGAGCGCAAAAACCACTGAAAACGGAGATCAGACGGAAAAGATATAGACTCCGGAAGATTTATCGCGAGGAGGGGCATTTTAGGTATTTCACTTGAAAAGCGCTGAAATAAATAAAATCATTAGTATTGGCGGGATTAAACAATGATAGGAATATATATTGGAGAGATGAAACAGAAAGAATCGAATTCGGATTTGATATGAAGGAATAATAGATGAAAAGGACGGAAGTTAAATGAATCAGGGACCTATCTGCGATTTAAGAAAATTTTTAATCGCGAATATGCCCTTCTTCTATCTCTGGATCAGATCGTTACAGTAGAAATCGCGGTACTGTTCATGTGCGGCCAACAGAGAAGCAAAGGGAGGTAAGGGGAGACCATGGGGGCTAGGGCCAAACTCGGCCGACTGTGGGAGGGGGCTAGGTGCAGGGCGGCCGGCTAGGGAGGATGAGCGGTCGGCCAGCGGCCAGGGCGCCGGGCTGGGGCCACGGCACAGCAAGCAGCAACGGCGGCCAGAGAGCAGCGGCGGCGGCCAGCTAAGCTGTGGAGCGAGGGAGGAGGCGGCCTCGGCCAGGCAGAGGGCTTGGCCGGTCGGCTGGCATGCAGCAGCAGCGGTCATGATACAGCAGAGAAGGAAGGGAGTGGCCGACAATGGTGATGCTCGCCGGAGAAGGAAAAGAAAGGATGGGAACGGGTCAAACGGTGACGGATTCGCGAAACAAAACATGGAACGGTGTAGAGGAGATTGATACGAACCTCGTGATGGTCTCGGAATTCGCAGGGGACACCGGAGTTGGCCGGAAAAGCTCGACGAAGGTTCGCCGGAAACCTAGCTGTGGAGAACTTCGGCGTCCGATCTGCGGGGCTACGAGTGGCGGCTCGAAAAACGGACTGTACTTCTAGAATCCTCGCGTCGAGGGCTACGCCGGCATATATATATACGTAGGGTTTAGATATTTTGGAAATCCGAGATATTTTAGTAAATATTGATTTTCGGAATTAAAATAATTACAGAAAATCGGGAATTACTATTTAGGCTCCGAAAAATATCTCTGAGCTCCGAAAAATACTAGAAAAATTCCTGGGGATAGATGGAAGAATAAGGAACACAACCAAAGTGGTTTAGCTCCCGAAAAAGACTTTTGCATTGATCAAGGAAAAAGACAAAGCTCCAAGAAACATGAATTTAATCCCGAAAAAGGTCAGAAAGATTCCCGGAAAGAGAGGCATCGTCCTAACGTGTCTCAAAACCTTTTTCAAGCCTTTAGATTTTAAAAACAAGGCATCTTATCTAACTTTTGTTTTTGCAAATTTTCAAATTCTTTTTAAACCACTACTTGAAAGCAATATTTTAAAGATTGAGATTTGAATTTATTTTCCTAACCACTCATCACAAAAGTATCAATGCAACGGCATGTATGCACAAACATGTTGTTACCCTTATGTTGGATTTTAATTTAAAGAAAAATTTCTTTTACCTATGTTTTTATGAGCACAAAACTACAAAATAAATCATTTTTACTCTATTTCTAAAAGTGCAAAATTTGGGGTGTTACAATTCTACCCCCCTTAAGATGAATCTCGTCCTCGAGATTTGGAAGATAATGATCAAGACACTGGAATACACACTGCCATTGGATCTTCTTCACTTTCTCGAGTAGTTCCACCGTCTTGACAAAGATTCATCTTGACTTTTACTCCAAATAGCATACTCGCTGATCCCAAGATGTTGATAGGCCCTCTAATTAAGTCTCAAGTATCCACAAACCAACTCTCTGGTACTCTTCCAATTGTTAGGCCTCTTCTCTTTTCCTTTTTAACAACCTCAATGAACTGTTGCAGCTGGGTGCTAGCTTATTCTTCACACTGACACTCCATATGCTTCTCACAAAGACCACTTTGGAATCCATTGAGCGACAAACTCTTGTCCTCACTAATTCCAAAATGTAACACAATACTTCTCAACATGTCTTGCTAGATTTTTTTAGTCCAAGATATCAAATCGACCACTTCATACATCCATATTCCAATTGATCCTCATGTATTACTCTCTTGGTCCAAAATAGATTCCAACTTCAAAACACTATTAACTATATATATGCTCAGGTTGAGTTGTGACTCTTAAACACAAAACTTAATCCATGGTGTCGTTCAATCTTCTTAGCATAGCTCTTCCAATTTGCTAACGGCATTGGCAACGACTTTTATTTCTTCTAAAGATAACACATACTTCTAAACCAAAAACATTTGGTTACTTGAACCCAACACTGATGTCACAATCTCAAACCAACTTACTGAAAATGTCCCTTAGATTCTTATGATTCACGTAGATATCACTCTTCATGTCCAAGTAGATAATACCACTATGCTCCACAATGGATAACTCCAGATCTCATATGTCAAATAGTCCATCTCAAGCCTCCATAGTTGACTTGATGCATAATTCACTGCTTTTCTTACATAGAACACATCCATATCCTTGCCAACCGCTTTATAAAAGAAACTCTTGTGTTCAACACTATAATACCTCTAATGAACGTGTGATAGAATCTTACCATTCCGAGGAACTCTGAATCACTCTTGCATACTTAAGCGGGTTCCAGCTCGACACATCTCTCTTGAGCGATTGTCCGTATGATTCTATCAGTAGAGACATCCCACAACCAAAAAGAGAACTCCATCCAAACTAAACTCACTTAAGTTGCCAAAGAACCAACTGTAGAGAAGTCCAATCATCATATTTTCGTATGCCATCAGTGCCAACTTGTCTTGAGTTGAAGGTTGAACTCCCAAGTGATGATAGCTTGAAGCGAAGACCAATCCTGACAAAATATTTGAGCTCCTTGTAGATGATCCAACCTGTTAACAATCTTGAACAAAGATCCTTGTGTCTGATAGTGATTTCTCAACCATAGGAATAACCGATACTTCCAAGTGAAGCTCTAGATTGCATGAGACCTCCATCTTGCGATTCCTTTAAGCCTTGGCTACCCCCCTTAAGAAAAGATCAAGTAGGGCACCAAAGGATAGCTTGAATCTTCTTCTAAGTGAGTTAACTTATCAGGATGACCTTTGATAACCAGGAGGAACTCATGTGTATAAGTAGGAACAAGTAACCTCAGTTTATCCGCGAGTAGAAAAACAGTAGTGCAGTAAAACTACTATAATTCCTGTTCTGTAAATCCAATAATGTCGTACTTTACACCGTTGGAAAGCTCATTAAATCCTTTATAACTTTCATGTAGAAGACTTCTCCAGATTCTACAGCTAAGTTGGTCGAAAATAGTGCACAACAGAAACTGTTCCAGGTTTTAGACTGCACAGAAACTTCAACTTGTGATGACTATATTTCCCAAATTAAAATAGCTATGAGGGTGAATCTAGAGGCATATGATAGGTACAGAAGTCCAGTTGATCCCATCGAAATTTTGTAACATTTTCTCGAACAGGTATTGTGATATAACCAGAAAACCACATACTACTCCAGATCTCAGTCAGCACAGCTATATCCTCTTGAGATTTTGATAACTCCATAACCAAATTAGATATCAGGGTGATTCTTGCGGTCAAAGAAACATGTTGAAGTCTACTATTCTCCAAAATTTTGTCATGATTTTTAATTACCCAAGAATAGAGATATAAACCAAAGATGATAGGTTGCTCCAGAAAGATAGGATAGGAAAACAGGAGAAAACCAAAACCCAACTATCTATTCCTTAATCCTTATGTCTTATGCTTATAAACTAAATGAATTTGTGGAAAATCCCACAAAATCATTGCACTCGTTACAAAGATTCAAAACAAAACATAATCATAATGACAAGCCAACAAGCACTTATGGTGCACAATTCAATCATTGACTTAAACTTGCGATACTATCGTCTTCTTCATATTATGGGTAAAGATCCTATAGCTTAACTTCAAATTGCGCGAGAAGGTGGTAAGACAAGATTCTAAAAGCATATCAAAGCAAGGAGTAGATGGGAACAAAAAGCTTTTAAAGAAGCATCAAGGAGGGGACGAATATCAAGGGTAAAAATGTAGTAGGGAAGAAAATATCAAGGTTTATAGAACAAGGATTTTTGTTGCAACTTTTAAACCTTAGAACAACCAGTTTCTACTAGGCTTACGTCCTACAGTCAGCATTGCTCTGATACCACTTGTAACACCCGGTTTTAAGGACAAAGCCGAATGCACACCATATGTGAGCCCTGGTAATCAAACCTCACATATAGCTACAAATGAAGGGGCAGTATCAATTCACAATGCTTAATATATAGCGAACTTAGCAAAAGAGATAACCTTAAAAAGCAATCAACGGATAGACAACTCTGATCTCCGGGTGCAGACTTCACTCCCCTGGATCCAACTGACTGGTTGATCACAAGCCTAACTCCTTCAGACTCCAGCAGCCTGAGGTGTGGGGGAAATTGCAAGAGTGAGTCCATGTCGAACTCAACAAATATAGCAACAAGGTATTGTAATCCATAACCACATGATCAAGTGTAATTGAATAATAAATAGCTCAAAATAACTCAGTTAAGCATGATTTAACAAGTGCTCATCTTTGGCGTAAGAATCCCTTGGCCGCTCGTGACCGTGAGCACGGCTGTTATATCAGTTTATTAAACTCTGCGCAGAGGTGTACACTTTCACTATGAGTCATGATTTCCAAATGTACGGGTTTGCAAGGTCCAAACACCGGAAATCATATAAAGCTGCTCAGAAGTTCGTCTAACCGGGAAGGGCCGCAGGGTCATCGGATATAGGAACCCCCCTTCCATTAAAAGGCCACTTCCATAGCAAGGCACAACAGGACAGAGGCTGTCCTATACCCAACTCGCAGTATCCTCTAAGCCTGCTAGAAAAGGTCTCCCAAGCAACTAGAGCCAGAGCCATATAGCCCTCACAGCTGTACTGTAAGTCCCGGATGATCACTTACAAATGAGACCTTGTGGAGAGGGAATTTAACCCTCCTGTTGTTGCTAACAAGTCATCTCTTGTGTTTATAGCATATTCATTAATCAAGCTTCAAGATCATGGTCACAGAAAGAAAACCCAAACTATACTTGCCTTAAACACCGATCCCTCGGTAAGCTTTAATCTTCAACGTTTTCTTCTTCTTCTTCTTGATCTCCAACTTCTTATAGATCACCAACGCAAAACTCACCACTGGACAAGACCGAAAAGCACCACACAAGCACCCGAACAAGCATGCATAGCAAACATACTAGATTAGAACAATACACCAATCAATGAAAAGATTCGAAATCTAATCTATGCATTGCTACGATCACACGCACGCGAAAGGCACACTAATCGGAGCTACGGTAAAATAGAAACATCCATCGAAGGATTTACGTTGGAAAGAAAACTATATGCTTTATCTATTTTAATGATCATAAAACATGTATAAGATATCACAGGGGGAATATCTAAAATTGAGTTAAGTCATTTTATACTTGAGTTATTAGATTTAGAAAACTAAGATAAACTATTCATATCTTAATTATAATTATTTTGATATCATTTATGCAAATTAAATTGAAATATAATAACAAATGAGAGTATATATATTCAAAGTATATATGTCACATTTAAACTTGGCAAATTACAATTTAAAGACATACATGTTTACGTCACTAATTAATCATATTTTATTAATCAACATATCTCATATTATATAAAGTATTTAAACTTTACTTTAGAAATATAGAACATGTGAGAGCAACTAATAGAACAATTATATTATGTCTCAGAATTGATCTAAGCAAGTCATAATTAAAAAGGCATTAATGTTGGCATACATCATATTTTATAATTATAAAAGATTATATATATACTTTTAGTCATTTAAACATCTATAACTTAAAAACATAAATCATGTGGCATGAAAACCATTAGTGCTACTGCGTAGAGCGCTTCGACATACAAGCAAAGATATACAAATAAATAAAAGCAGTACACCAAACATGATAAACAACTTATGAAAAGGTTACTCACGCGTAGGTCTTGTTACTACGATCGCGTGAGCGCAAAAACCACTGAAAACGGAGATCAGACGGAAAAGATATAGACTCCGGAAGATTTATCGCGAGGAGGGGCATTTTAGGTATTTCACTTGAAAAGCGCTGAAATAAATAAAATCATTAGTATTGGCGGGATTAAACAATGATAGGAATATATATTGGAGAGATGAAACAGAAAGAATCGAATTCGGATTTGATATGAAGGAATAATAGATGAAAAGGACGGAAGTTAAATGAATCAGGGACCTATCTGCGATTTAAGAAAATTTTTAATCGCGAATATGCCCTTCTTCTATCTCTGGATCAGATCGTTACAGTAGAAATCGCGGTACTGTTCATGTGCGGCCAACAGAGAAGCAAAGGGAGGTAAGGGGAGACCATGGGGGCTAGGGCCAAACTCGGCCGACTGTGGGAGGGGGCTAGGTGCAGGGCGGCCGGCTAGGGAGGATGAGCGGTCGGCCAGCGGCCAGGGCGCCGGGCTGGGGCCACGGCACAGCAAGCAGCAACGGCGGCCAGAGAGCAGCGGCGGCGGCCAGCTAAGCTGTGGAGCGAGGGAGGAGGCGGCCTCGGCCAGGCAGAGGGCTTGGCCGGTCGGCTGGCATGCAGCAGCAGCGGTCATGATACAGCAGAGAAGGAAGGGAGTGGCCGGCAATGGTGATGCTCGCCGGAGAAGGAAAAGAAAGGATGGGAACGGGTCAAACGGTGACGGATTCGCGAAACGAAACATGGAACGGTGTAGAGGAGATTGATACGAACCTCGTGATGGTCTCGGAATTCGCAGGGGACACCGGAGTTGGCCGGAAAAGCTCGACGAAGGTTCGCCGGAAACCTAGCTGTGGAGAACTTCGGCGTCCGATCTGCGGGGCTACGAGTGGCGGCTCGAAAAACGGACTGTACTTCTAGAATCCTCGCGTCGAGGGCTACGCCGGCATATATATATACGTAGGGTTTAGATATTTTAGAAATCCGAGATATTTTAGTAAATATTGATTTTCGGAATTAAAATAATTACAGAAAATCGGGAATTACTATTTAGGCTCCGAAAAATATCTCTGAGCTCCGAAAAATACTAGAAAAATTCCTGGGGATAGATGGAAGAATAAGGAACACAACCAAAGTGGTTTAGCTCCCGAAAAAGACTTTTGCATTGATCAAGGAAAAAGACAAAGCTCCAAGAAACATGAATTTAATCCCGAAAAAGGTCAGAAAGATTCCCGGAAAGAGAGGCATCGTCCTAACGTGTCTCAAAACCTTTTTCAAGCCTTTAGATTTTAAAAACAAGGCATCTTATCTAACTTTTGTTTTTGCAAATTTTCAAATTCTTTTTAAACCACTACTTGAAAGCAATATTTTAAAGATTGAGATTTGAATTTATTTTCCTAACCACTCATCACAAAAGTATCAATGCAACGGCATGTATGCACAAACATGTTGTTACCCTTATGTTGGATTTTAATTTAAAGAAAAATTTCTTTTACCTATGTTTTTATGAGCACAAAACTACAAAATAAATCATTTTTACTCTATTTCTAAAAGTGCAAAATTTGGGGTGTTACAATTCTACCCCCCTTAAGATGAATCTCGTCCTCGAGATTTGGAAGATGATGATCAAGACACTAGAATACACACTGCCATTGGATCTTCTTCACTTTCTCGAGTAGTTCCACCGTCTTGACAAAGATTCATCTTGACTTTTACTCCAAATAGCATACTCGCTGATCCCAAGATGTTGATAGGCCCTCTAATTAAGTCTCAAGTATCCACAAACCAACTCTCTGGTACTCTTCCAATTGTTAGGCCTCTTCTCTTTTCCTTTTTAACAACCTCAATGAACTGTTGCAGCTGGGTGCTAGCTTATTCTTCACACTGACACTCCATATGCTTCTCACAAAGACCACTTTGGAATCCATTGAGCGACAAACTCTTGTCCTCACTAATTCCAAAATGTAACACAATACTTCTCAACATGTCTTGCTAGATTTTTTTAGTCCAAGATATCAAATCGACCACTTCATACATCCATATTCCAATTGATCCTCATGTATTACTCTCTTGGTCCAAAATAGATTCCAACTTCAAAACACTATTAACTATATATATGCTCAGGTTGAGTTGTGACTCTTAAACACAAAACTTAATCCATGGTGTCGTTCAATCTTCTTAGCATAGCTCTTCCAATTTGCTAACGGCATTGGCAACGACTTTTATTTCTTCTAAAGATAACACATACTTCTAAACCAAAAACATTTGGTTACTTGAACCCAACACTGATGTCACAATCTCAAACCAACTTACTGAAAATGTCCCTTAGATTCTTATGATTCACGTAGATATCACTCTTCATGTCCAAGTAGATAATACCACTATGCTCCACAATGGATAACTCCAGATCTCATATGTCAAATAGTCCATCTCAAGCCTCCATAGTTGACTTGATGCATAATTCACTGCTTTTCTTACATAGAACACATCCATATCCTTGCCAACCGCTTTATAAAAGAAACTCTTGTGTTCAACACTATAATACCTCTAATGAACGTGTGATAGAATCTTACCATTCCGAGGAACTCTGAATCACTCTTGCATACTTAAGCGGGTTCCAGCTCGACACATCTCTCTTGAGCGATTGTCCGTATGATTCTATCAGTAGAGACATCCCACAACCAAAAAGAGAACTCCATCCAAACTAAACTCACTTAAGTTGCCAAAGAACCAACTGTAGAGAAGTCCAATCATCATATTTTCGTATGCCATCAGTGCCAACTTGTCTTGAGTTGAAGGTTGAACTCCCAAGTGATGATAGCTTGAAGCGAAGACCAATCCTGACAAAATATTTGAGCTCCTTGTAGATGATCCAACCTGTTAACAATCTTGAACAAAGATCCTTGTGTCTGATAGTGATTTCTCAACCATAGGAATAACCGATACTTCCAAGTGAAGCTCTAGATTGCATGAGACCTCCATCTTGCGATTCCTTTAAGCCTTGGCTACCCCCCTTAAGAAAAGATCAAGTAGGGCACCAAAGGATAGCTTGAATCTTCTTCTAAGTGAGTTAACTTATCAGGATGACCTTTGATAACCAGGAGGAACTCATGTGTATAAGTAGGAACAAGTAACCTCAGTTTATCCGCGAGTAGAAAAACAGTAGTGCAGTAAAACTACTATAATTCCTGTTCTGTAAATCCAATAATGTCGTACTTTACACCGTTGGAAAGCTCATTAAATCCTTTATAACTTTCATGTAGAAGACTTCTCCAGATTCTACAGCTAAGTTGGTCGAAAATAGTGCACAACAGAAACTGTTCCAGGTTTTAGACTGCACAGAAACTTCAACTTGTGATGACTATATTTCCCAAATTAAAATAGCTATGAGGGTGAATCTAGAGGCATATGATAGGTACAGAAGTCCAGTTGATCCCATCGAAATTTTGTAACATTTTCTCGAACAGGTATTGTGATATAACCAGAAAACCACATACTACTCCAGATCTCAGTCAGCACAGCTATATCCTCTTGAGATTTTGATAACTCCATAACCAAATTAGATATCAGGGTGATTCTTGCGGTCAAAGAAACATGTTGAAGTCTACTATTCTCCAAAATTTTGTCATGATTTTTAATTACCCAAGAATAGAGATATAAACCAAAGATGATAGGTTGCTCCAGAAAGATAGGATAGGAAAACAGGAGAAAACCAAAACCCAACTATCTATTCCTTAATCCTTATGTCTTATGCTTATAAACTAAATGAATTTGTGGAAAATCCCACAAAATCATTGCACTCGTTACAAAGATTCAAAACAAAACATAATCATAATGACAAGCCAACAAGCACTTATGGTGCACAATTCAATCATTGACTTAAACTTGCGATACTATCGTCTTCTTCATATTATGGGTAAAGATCCTATAGCTTAACTTCAAATTGCGCGAGAAGGTGGTAAGACAAGATTCTAAAAGCATATCAAAGCAAGGAGTAGATGGGAACAAAAAGCTTTTAAAGAAGCATCAAGGAGGGGACGAATATCAAGGGTAAAAATGTAGTAGGGAAGAAAATATCAAGGTTTATAGAACAAGGATTTTTGTTGCAACTTTTAAACCTTAGAACAACCAGTTTCTACTAGGCTTACGTCCTACAGTCAGCATTGCTCTGATACCACTTGTAACACCCGGTTTTAAGGACAAAGCCGAATGCACACCATATGTGAGCCCTGGTAATCAAACCTCACATATAGCTACAAATGAAGGGGCAGTATCAATTCACAATGCTTAATATATAGCGAACTTAGCAAAAGAGATAACCTTAAAAAGCAATCAATGGATAGACAACTCTGATCTCCGGGTGCAGACTTCACTCCCCTGGATCCAACTGACTGGTTGATCACAAGCCTAACTCCTTCAGACTCCAGCAGCCTGAGGTGTGGGGGAAATTGCAAGAGTGAGTCCATGTCGAACTCAACAAATATAGCAACAAGGTATTGTAATCCATAACCACATGATCAAGTGTAATTGAATAATAAATAGCTCAAAATAACTCAGTTAAGCATGATTTAACAAGTGCTCATCTTTGGCGTAAGAATCCCTTGGCCGCTCGTGACCGTGAGCACGGCTGTTATATCAGTTTATTAAACTCTGCGCAGAGGTGTACACTTTCACTATGAGTCATGATTTCCAAATGTACGGGTTTGCAAGGTCCAAACACCGGAAATCATATAAAGCTGCTCAGAAGTTCGTCTAACCGGGAAGGGCCGCAGGGTCATCGGATATAGGAACCCCCCTTCCATTAAAAGGCCACTTCCATAGCAAGGCACAACAGGACAGAGGCTGTCCTATACCCAACTCGCAGTATCCTCTAAGCCTGCTAGAAAAGGTCTCCCAAGCAACTAGAGCCAGAGCCATATAGCCCTCACAGCTGTACTGTAAGTCCCGGATGATCACTTACAAATGAGACCTTGTGGAGAGGGAATTTAACCCTCCTGTTGTTGCTAACAAGTCATCTCTTGTGTTTATAGCATATTCATTAATCAAGCTTCAAGATCATGGTCACAGAAAGAAAACCCAAACTATACTTGCCTTAAACACCGATCCCTCGGTAAGCTTTAATCTTCAACGTTTTCTTCTTCTTCTTCTTGATCTCCAACTTCTTATAGATCACCAACGCAAAACTCACCACTGGACAAGACCGAAAAGCACCACACAAGCACCCGAACAAGCATGCATAGCAAACATACTAGATTAGAACAATACACCAATCAATGAAAAGATTCGAAATCTAATCTATGCATTGCTACGATCACACGCACGCGAAAGGCACACTAATCGAAGCTACGGTAAAATAGAAACATCCATCGAAGGATTTACGTTGGAAAGAAAACTATATGCTTTATCTATTTTAATAATCATAAAACATGTATAAGATATCACAGGGGGAATATCTAAAATTGAGTTAAGTCATTTTATACTTGAGTTATTAGATTTAGAAAACTAAGATAAACTATTCATATCTTAATTATAATTATTTTGATATCATTTATGCAAATTAAATTGAAATATAATAACAAATGAGAGTATATATATTCAAAGTATATATGTCACATTTAAACTTGGCAAATTACAATTTAAAGACATACATGTTTACGTCACTAATTAATCATATTTTATTAATCAACATATCTCATATTATATAAAGTATTTAAACTTTACTTTAGAAATATAGAACATGTGAGAGCAACTAATAGAACAATTATATTATGTCTCATAATTGATCTAAGCAAGTCATAATTAAAAAGGCATTAATGTTGGCATACATCATATTTTATAATTATAAAAGATTATATATATACTTTTAGTCATTTAAACATCTATAACTTAAAAACATAAATCATGTGGCATGAAAACCATTAGTGCTACTGCGTAGAGCGCTTCGACATACAAGCAAAGATATACAAATAAATAAAAGCAGTACACCAAACATGATAAACAACTTATGAAAAGGTTACTCACGCGTAGGTCTTGTTACTACGATCGCGTGAGCGCAAAAACCACTGAAAACGGAGATCAGACGGAAAAGATATAGACTCTGGAAGATTTATCGCGAGGAGGGGCATTTCAGGTATTTCACTTGAAAAGCGCTGAAATAAATAAAATCATTAGTATTGGTGGGATTAAACAATGATAGGAATATATATTGGAGAGATGAAACAGAAAGAATCGAATTCGGATTTGATATGAAGGAATAATAGATGAAAAGGACGGAAGTTAAATGAATCAGGGACCTATCTGCGATTTAAGAAAATTTTTAATCGCGAATATGCCCTTCTTCTATCTCTGGATCAGATCGTTACAGTAGAAATCGCGGTACTGTTCATGTGCGGCCAACAGAGAAGCAAAGGGAGGTAAGGGGAGACCATGGGGGCTAGGGCCAAACTCGGCCGACTGTGGGAGGGGGCTAGGTGCAGGGCGGCCGGCTAGGGAGGATGAGCGGTCGGCCAGCGGCCAGGGCGCCGAGCTGGGGCCACGGCACAGCAAGCAGCAACGGCGGCCAGAGAGCAGCGGCGGCGGCCAGCTAAGCTATGGAGCGAGGGAGGAGGCGGCCTCGGCCAGGCAGAGGGCTTGGCCGGTCGGCTGGCATGCAGCAGCAGCGGTCATGATACAGCAGAGAAGGAAGGGAGTGGCCGGCAATGGTGATGCTCGCCGGAGAAGGAAAAGAAAGGATGGGAACGGGTCAAACGGTGACGGATTCGCGAAACGAAACATGGAACGGTGTAGAGGAGATTGATACGAACCTCGTGATGGTCTCGGAATTCGCAGGGGACACCGGAGTTGGCCGGAAAAGCTCGACGAAGGTTCGCCGAAAACCTAGCTGTGGAGAACTTCGGCGTCCGATCTGCGGGGCTACGAGTGGCGGCTCGAAAAACGGACTGTACTTCTAGAATCCTCGCGTCGAGGGCTACGCCGGCATATATATATATACGTAGGGTTTAGATATTTTGGAAATCCGAGATATTTTAGTAAATATTGATTTTCGGAATTAAAATAATTACAGAAAATCGGGAATTACTATTTAGGCTCCGAAAAATATCTCTGAGCTCCGAAAAATACTAGAAAAATTCCTAGGGATAGATGGAAGAATAAGGAACACAACCAAAGTGGTTTAGCTCCCGAAAAAGACTTTTGCATTGATCAAGGAAAAAGACAAAGCTCCAAGAAACATGAATTTAATCCCGAAAAAGGTCAGAAAGATTCCCGAAAAGAGAGGCATCGTCCTAACGTGTCTCAAAACCTTTTTCAAGCCTTTAGATTTTAAAAACAAGGCATCTTATCTAACTTTTGTTTTTGCAAATTTTCAAATTCTTTTTAAACCACTACTTGAAAGCAATATTTTAAAGATTGAGATTTGAATTTATTTTCCTAACCACTCATCACAAAAGTATCAATGCAACGGCATGTATGCACAAACATGTTGTTACCCTTATGTTGGATTTTAATTTAAAGAAAAATTTCTTTTACCTATGTTTTTATGAGCACAAAACTACAAAATAAATCATTTTTACTCTATTTCTAAAAGTGCAAAATTTGGGGTGTTACAACAGCAAACCATAGATGAAGATTAGTCAAGGGACAATGCCTAAATAAAAGGGGGAAAACAAAATACGTGGGACGCCCTTTGAATGTTTTGGTCGTTCCTGATTATGTCTGGAAGCAAAAACAAAAAAAGATTGTGAGATTAATGTCAATATAATAAAGGAATATCAATTAATAAAGACAGAATTAATTCTGCACACAACTCAAATAAGGCAAATCACATGCAAAGAAAGGAGGGCATTTCTATTTTGTTATTTCTAATTTGAACATCACATGTCTGACAAATAAATGAGGTATGTTGGCATAGGAGAGTTTGAAATAGATCATGTAGAAACAATGCCATAGCCCATAAGGAAGATGAAAAATAAATTAGTTTTGCAAAATAATATAAGTACACGTTTTTAACTTGTAATGAGTTTTTTATGTTATGGCGGGAACCAGAAATGTAAGTTAGTAACCTCTATTTTAACATAACCAATTAGCCTTTCCTTATAGTCACAGGGAATAACTCTTTTGCACTGAAAATTAAATCCATAACCTGCAAAATAGAGGTATCAAAACAAACAGTAACTGCATACATGAAACAGAATATGAATATTTGTGGACCTTTGGGACATAGGTATCACATAATTGTTAGCCAGGTAAAAATATGAAAAGGTAGCCTGACATCAGCAAAGACATATACACAGTATATTAGTATTACATCTTGGAACACAGCATGGATTTAGTAAAAACACCATGAAGAAAGTTTCTCAGACGTACAATAAGAACAGACCTGGAAACATAATAAATAAATCGGACACAACTGGTTTTATATCATTGTTTGCCCTATCACTGAAGTTAGAATAAACAAATCACAAAGTAACTAAATTTTCAGAGAGAGGAGAGCAGAAAGATTCGCAGCTTCAAATCCATTAGCAGGCAATCTATAGCAAATCCAAGGTGTTCTATTGCACAGGCTACATAAAAAACTAAGAATGGTCATACTTGAATCGTTGCCTAGCTCTTCAACGACTGCAAGCCGGCCACCCATCACCAGACTTTGACTCCCAGACGGCTTGCATTTTCGGCGGTGTGTTTGGCACCTCTGCTAGCGCCCCACCGGCGGAGCCCTGCCCCTGCCTCATCCTTGTGCATGCGGCCAGCACGTGCCGTGCGACAGCGAGGACTGGGAGTGGAAAATGACGGAAGCCGTGCACAACACATGAGATCCAAAATATAGCAAGTGTAGACGAATCGAGAAGAGGAAGCAAGACGGGGATGAATCGATGGCCACGAGGGAGGCACAGATCTGTGTAGATGCAGCAACCTCGACGGCAATGGTGCAGCCACGGCAGGAGTAGTCGGGCCTATCGAAGCAGCCATCCGGAGAGGAAAGGCAGGGAGGAAGGGAGACAGAGGCATAAGGCACAGGCGACGGATGCGAGGCAGGGGCCAGCGCGAGCGCCGAGGTCGCTGAAAGGTCCTAATGGCTAGAGGGGGGTGAATAGCCTAATAAAATTTCTATAACAACACTTAACAAAAGATTAGACAACTATGAGGCGAAGCAAGTGTTGCGCTAGCCTACTCAAAATGCAAGCCACCTACTACAATTCTAGTTTAGATAGTGTCGATTCACACAAGAGCTATGAAACTACTCTATGTTAGTGTGCTCTCAAAGGCTAACTAAAGAGCCACACCAACCAAGCAAGCTAGCTCTCACAACTAGCTGCACTAAAGAGCTTGTCAACTAGTTTGCGGTAAAGTAGAAAGAGCGATCAAGAAAGTTATATCACTGTGTAGATGAAGGTACCAATCAATCACAAGGATGAATAACAATGAAGACCAATCACCTCGGAATCAAAGATGAACACAATGATTTTTACCAAGGTTCACTTGCTTGCCGGTAAGCTAGTCCTCATTGTGGCGATTCACTCACTTGGAGGTTCACGTGCTAATTGGCTTCACACGCCAAACCCTCAATAGGGTGCCGCACAATCAATACAAGATGAGGATCACACAAGCCATGAGCAATCCACTAGAGTACCTTTTGGCGCTCCACCGGGGAAGGTCAAGAACCCCTCACAATCACCACGATCGGAGCCGGAGACAATCACCACCTTTGCTCGATGATCCTTGCTGCTCCAAGCCATCTAGGTGGCGGCAACCACTAAGAGTAACAAGCGAAATCCACAGCGAAACACGAACACCAAGTGCCTCTAAATGCAATCACTCAAGCAATGCACTTGGATTCTCTCCCAATCTCACAAAGATGATGAATCAATGATGGAGATAAGTGGGAGGGCTTTGGCTTAGCTCACAAGGTTGCTATGTCAATGAAAATGGCCAAAGATTATGAGCTATAGCCGGCCATGGGGCTTAAATAGAAGCCCTTATGAAATAGAGCTGTTGTACCCCTTCACTAGGCACAACGCGGGGTGATCGGACGCTCTGGCCCGATCGACCAGACGCTGGCCCTCAGCGTCCGGTCACGTGATTCACGCCATGTGTCCCCTGCTTCAAATACTATTCGTCAGATTTCAACGGTCATCTATTGACTGGACGTGTCAGTTAGAAAGTGAACGGATGCTGGACCTTAGCGTCCGGTCATTTTCAGTAAGGTTCCAAACGCGATTTTTCCCAACCGGACGTGTTCGGTCATGCTTGACCGAACACAGCCAACGTTTGGTCACACAATGTCTCCTCTGTACGCCCTATGTTAGTGTACGTCAGCACTGACCGGACGCATCCTGCCAGCGTCCGGTCGCTGAGCGACTCAGCATCCGGTCATGAGACCGAAACGCACGTCCTCTGCTGCCACTGACCGGACACTCCGGTCCAACCAAGTCCAGCGTCCGATCACTCACAGTGACCTCCATCTTTTCTATCTAGGGCACCGGTGGCACCGTCGGACTGTCCATACTCTATGGACGGACACTCCACCGGTGGAGCTTCTTACCCTTGCACCCAAACTTCACCACCCTTGATCAAATGTGCCAACCACCAAGTGTATCACCTTGTGCATATGGGTTAGCGTATTTTCACAGACATTTTCAAGGGTGTTAGCACTCCACTAGATCCTAAATGCATATGCAATGAGTTAGAGCATCTAGTGGCACTTTGATAACCATATTCCGATATGAGTTTCACCCCTCTTAATAGTACGACTATCAAACCTAAATGTGATCACACCCTCTAAGTGTCTTGATCACCAAAATAAAATAGCTCCTACAAAATATATCTTTGCCTTAAGCTTTTTGTTTTTCTCTTTCTTCTTTCCAAGTCGAAGCACTTGATCATTACCATGCCATCATCATCATCATGCTATGATCTTCATTTGCTTCACCACTTGGAGTGTGCTACCTATCTCATGATTACTTGATAAACTAGGTTAGCACTTAGGGTTTCATCAATTCACCAAAACTAAACTAGAGCTTTCAATCTCCCTTTTTTTGGTAATTGATGACAACACTTATACAAAGATATGAATTAAAATTCAATTAAATCCGTGTTGCTTGCCTAAGCATATTGACCATGTGTAAAAGGATATGGACAAGTTTTATGAACCCCAAATGGTAGCAATTGCTCCCCCTATATATGTGCTAAGAGTTTGGATTGTAGCTTGCACATATGCTTAGATAGGAAATATATGAGTCAATATCTACCACATGATGCTAAGGTATAAAAGATGGACCTTTGAAGCGTGATACCAATCAGAGTGCACCAATATATCATCCTTAGCACCATGATTAGCTCAATACCACTTGGAAACATACTTTAGAAAGATACCACTTGTAAAGACTTGCTTGGAAATAAAAGTTATCTAGTGATTTTATTTCATCATTCAATCTTACAACTAACATACATCACACAAGCATGGATGTTTAAATTTAATACTTGTGCCATACAAGTAAACATATGAAATGCACATTCAAATGCACCATACAAGTTCATGAGCTTGCTCCCCCTACTTGTGTGCTAAAAAAATTTAGTTGATCCCTTTCCTTTGTCATATCTCTCCTCCTATGTCATATATCAAGATATCTTTATGTTTCTTTTCTTTTTTCACTATCTTTGCTACTATCTTTGTTTCTTTCCCCCTTTGTCATTAATGACCACAAAGGTTCTAAATATAGATAGTATTACTTATAGGGCCGAGATTATCAATGTCAGTTAATGGGGTGAGGATCATTTTCCCAAATTTGGTCCAATCTAGATTATTTGCCAAAGATTTTTAACTCGGTTTGATCCAAGGACAAGCTTCTTCACGCCTCCAAATAAGGGTTATCTTGTACCATGTTGAGTTAAACACTTAGAGCTCATTTTCTAGATTAAACACTAGGTTTACAAGCCCATAAACATGTCATATGCTATCACTAGATCAAGTCAAGCATAGAAGCAATAGTGATATCATATAAACATCAAAATCATTTGATTTTCATGAATGAGCCTAATAAAATAGAACCACTAGAAAGGTCCTAATAAAATTGAAAATATAACTAGATACACTAAACATGTCGTTAGCAATGATGTATGCCATGCCAATCAACTTTTACCTTAGATCGCTCAAAGGAGAGGCATGTCATGTAAATGGGGGTGCATCAACACATATTTGAGAAATCCAATATGTTCAACTCATTCCTTAGCTTGTAAAACCTTTTCTCATCCAATGGCTTAGTGAATATGTCGGCAAGTTAATCTTCGGTGCCTACACTCTCAATGCAAATGTCCTCTTTTTGTTGGTGATCTCTTATAAAATGGTGGCAGACATCAATGTGCTTTGTTCTTGCATGTTGAACCGGATTGTTGGTTAGCTTGATTGCACTCTCATTGTCACATAGCAATGGCACTTTCTTGAACTTGATTCCAAAGTCACTCAAAGTGGCCTTCATCTAAAGTATTTGTGCACAATAACTACCGGCGGATATGTATTTGGCTTCAGCGGTTGATAATGCAACACTATTTTACTTCTTTGATGACCATAAAACGAGTGATCTTCCCAACAATTAACATGTGTCCGAGGTGCTCTTCCTTTCAACCTTGCATCCCGCATAGTTCGAGTCGGAATAACCAACTAGCTCAAACTTTACTCCTTTAGGATACTACAAACTAACATTTGGTGTATGCTTTAAGTACCTCAATATTCTCTTTATAGCTTTCAAATGACTTTCTCTTGGTGAGGCTTGAAATCCTGCACACATGCACACACTAAATATGACATCTGGCCTTGATGCGATCACATAGAGTAGGCTTCCAATTATGGACCGATACAACTTTTAATCCACCATATTTTCACTTACATCACTATCCAAGTTGCCATTGGTTTCCATGGGTGTGCTAATGACTTTGCTATCAATCATGCCAAACTTCTTGATCATGTCCTTGATATACTTGCCTTGACTTACAAAAGTACCATTCTTCAATTGCTTAATTTGAAGACCAAGGAAGTAACTCAACTCTCCGATCATGGATATTTCAAACTCATTAGCTATTATCTTTCCAAACTCATCACAAAAATCTTGATTGGTTGATCCAAATATGATATCATCAACATAGATTTGCAATACAAATAGATCTTTTCCAATCTTCTTGATGAAAAGAGTGATGTCAACCTTGCCCATTGTGAACCCTTTAGAGAGTAGGAAATTCTTCAATCTTTTATACCATGCTCTAGGTGCTTGCTTCAAGCCATACAATGCCTTCTTCAACTTATACATATGGTTGGGCTTCTTATCATCTTCAAAACCGGGAGGTTGCTCAATATATACTTCTTCATTGATGTAGCCATTAAGAAATGCACTCTTAACATCCATTTGATAGAGCTTGATGTTGTGGGCACAAGCATAGGCTAGCAAGATTCTTATTGCTTCTAATCTAGCAACCGGGGCATATGTTTCTCTAAAGTCAAGACTTTCAACTTGTGTATAGCCTTATGCTACTAATCTTGCTTTGTTCCTTACAACTATCACATCTTGATCTTGCTTGTTTTTAAAGATCCATTTGGTTCCAATTATATTGTGTCCCTTTGGTCTTTCTACTAATTCCCATACTTGATTTTTTGTAAAGTTATTCAATTCTTCATGCATAGCATTTACCCAATCAACATTCTTCAAAGCTTTATCTATCTTCTTTGGTTTAATGGATGACACGAATGAGAAGTGTTCACAAAATTATGCCAATCTTGATCTTGTTTGTACACCTTTTGAAATATCTCCAATTATTGTATCCAAAGGATGATCTCTTGTAATACTTGTTGGTTGGAGCAATGGAACTTGATTGCTTGCACTTGCTAGATCATTGGGTTAAGATGATGTACTAGCCACTTGATCTTGTTTATTATCATGAGATCCACTTGCACTAACTTGATTTGTATTATCTTGCACATTTGAGTTGAAGAGCACTTGCACTTGATCATCTTCATCATCATTCACTTGCCTAGGCCTCAATTCACCAATATCCATGTTCTTCATGGCATTTGAAAGTTGAATACCTCTAACATCTTCTAAGTTCTCATTCTCTACTTGTGAACCCTTAGTTTCATCAAATTCAACATCATGAACCTCCTCAAGAGTACCACTATCCAAATTTCAAACTATATATGCTTTGCTTATAGTGAAGTAACCAAGTAGAAATCCTTCATCATATTTCTTGTCAAACTTGCCTAATCTTGTGCCTTTCTTCAAGATATAACATTTGCAACCAAAGACCCAAAAATATGCAATGTTGGGCTTTCTACCATTCAAGAGCTTATATGGTGTCTTCTCTTTCAATCGGTGACAATAGAGGCGGTTGCTACAATAGCAAGCTGTGTTGATAGCTTCGGCCCAAAAAGATTGACTCACATTGTACTCACTAAGCATAGATATTGCCATATCAATGAGTGTTCTATTCTTTCTCTCAACAAGGCCATTTAATTGTGGAGTGTACTTGACCGAGAATTAATGTCTAATTCCAAATTCATCACATAACTCATCAATTCTAGTATTCTTGAACTCACTACTATTGTCACTTCTAACTCTCTTGATGATTGTTTCAAACTTATTGTGAATGCCTTTGACAAATAATTTAAATATTGCAAATATATCACTTTTATCCACTAGAAAGAATACCCATGTGTATCTAGTGTAGTAATCCACTGTCACAAATCCATATTTGTTTACACCGATACTAGTGTATTGTGTTGGCCCAAACAAATCCATGTGCAATAACTCAACTGCTTTACTAGTGCTCATCATGCTTTTCTTAGGATGGGTGTTTCCAACTTGTTTGCCGGCTTGACAAGAGCTACAAAGCTTATTCTTTTCAAACATAACATCTTTCAAGCCTTTAACTAAGTCATGCTTAACCAATCTATTCAATTGTTTCATTCCAATATGACCAAGCCTTCTATGCCATAACCAACCCATGCTAGATTTAGTGAACAAGCATGTAGATAACTTAGCTTCACTAGCATTGAAATCAACCAAGTAAAGATTCTCATATCTAAAGCCTTTGAAGATCAAGTTAGAGCCATCTATACTTATGATCTCTATACCATCTACTCCAAATATGCATTTGAATCCAAAATCACACAATTGTGCCACGGATAGCAAATTAAAGTTTAAGCTCTCTACTAGCAACACATTGGATATGCTCATGTCATTGGATATTACAATCTTATCAAGTTCTTTGACCTTGTCTTTGCCATTATCACCAAATGTGATATTATCATAACCATCATTGCCATTGGTGTTGATTGAGTTGAACATTCTTACATCATCGGTCATGTGTTGAGTGCACCCACTATCAAGAACCTAATGTCTTCCTCCGATTTTATAATTGGCCTACAAAAGAAGATCAATTTTTTTAGGTATCCAAACTTGCTTGGGTCCTTGAAGGTTAGTCACTAGGCTCTTTGGTACCTAAATGGCTTTCTTCTTTAAGCCCATCCATGGTTTATCAATAAACTTAGCCTTTACACCATTTGTACCTTTAGTAAGCATATAGCATGAATCAAGCTTAATGGAGGATACATTAGCATTTTTGCTCTTGTTTTTGCATTCTTGCTCTTTGTGACCAACTTGCTTGCAATTAGTGCAAAACCGACTATTGTTCTTCATAAAACTAATCTTATGAGGAGCAAAGGCCGCCTTGCCTTTCTTAGGGGTATAGCCCAATCCCTCTTTGTAGAGAGAAGCTCTTTGGCTACCCAAGCACATAAGCAAGCGGTCCTCACTACCATAAGCCTTAGCTAAGGTATGACTGAGCTTAGTGACCTCTTTCTTGAGGTTCTCATTTTCAACCATTAGTGATGCATCACAAGTGAGACCATCACTACTAGATGAGGTAGAAGTGGAAGTGCTATAAGAAGGGTTAGTAGTAGCAACAATGATAGGCATAGATAGTGATGTATCAATTAAATCACAAGTTACACCCACATCACAAGTTTCAACATGGTTCTTTTTATCTTGTTCATTAAGCAAAGTAGAATAAGCTTTTTTAAGCTTTTTGTGAGCCTTGCCAAGCTTTTTATGAGCTTCCTCTAGCTTCTCATGAGTTGCTTTGAGCTCATCAAGGGCTTGCCTAAGGGCTTTTACCTCCTTATTCAAGCTCTTGCATTCCCTTCTCTTAATGTCAAAGTGTTCTTTAGCATCCTCTAGCATGTTAATAATTTATCCTTAGTAGGTTCATCATCATCACTATCACTATCATTTTCCTTTTTATGTTCATTATCATCAATATGTTCTTCATCACTTTCATCATCACAAGATTGTACCTTAGTGCCCTTAGCTATAAAGCATGATGAAGATTCGAAGAGAGAAGGCTTCTCATTGATGGCAATGCTTGCAAGAACCTTCTTCTTGGTGGTTTTGTGATCATCACTATCATCATCATCATCACTTGAGGAAGCATCATTATCCCAAGTGACTACATATGAACAATCCTTCTTCTTCTTGAAGGCCATCTTGTCCTTCTTCTCTTTCTTTTTTTTCTTATCCTTCTTCTTGTTCTTCTTGTTGTCATCATTATTGTCACTATTGTATGGACATTGAGCAACAAGATGATCTTTGCTTCCACACTTGAAGCACCTTCTTGACTCTTCTTTGTTTTTGGATGAAAACTTCTTTCTTCTAGCACGATAGCCCTTCTTCACTATGAACTTGCCAAATCTTTTGACAAAGAGAGCCATCTTCTCATCATCATCATCATCATCTTAAGATTCATCTTCTTCACTTGATGTCTCTTGCTTAGCTTTGCCCTTTGATGATGTGGCTTTGAATGCCATGCTCTTCTTTTTCTCATCTTTCTTCTCTTCTTTCTTTTCTCTCTTTTCTTCCTTCTCATCATCATCTCTATAAGCATCATCGGTCATAATATCTCCCAAGATTTGATTTGGTGTTATTATATCCAAACCGAACCTCACTAGAATAGTGACCAATGTACCAAATCTTGATGGTAAGCATCTCAAGAACTTATTTGAGAACTCCTTGTCCTCTATCTTCTCACCAAGTGTCTTGAGATCATTTACAATCACTTTCATCCGATGAAACATGTCCGGCACACTTTTATCTTCCTTCATCTTGAAACTAGCAAATTTATCCTTGAGAATGTATGCCTTTGCACCCTTGATTGCCTTGGTGCCCTCAAATGATTCTTCCAATTTCTTCCATATCTCATGAGCTCTCTCAATGTTTTTGATTTGCTCAAATGTTCTTTTATCCAAAGCATCATGGATGGTACTAAGAGTAATGTCATTGTTTTAGAGTAGCAATTCTTCGGCGACGGTGGGAGTCTCTTCATCTTCAATCTCAATTTTTGTTTCTACCACCTTCCAAATCTTACTATTGATTGACTTGATATATGTTGTCATCTTAGCCTTCCAATAGAGATAATTTATGCCATCAAATTGGGGTGGTTTCTTTGTGTTGTTAATTTGAGCCATTTTTACACCGAATGTTGTTAAGCCTCAAATCACGGTGACCTCTGCTCTGATACCACTTGAAAGGTCCTAATGGCTAGAGGGGGGGGGGTGAATAGCCTAATAAAATTTCTACAACAACACTTAACAAAAGGTTAGACAATTATGAGGTGAAGCAAATGTTGCGCTAGCATACTCAAAATGTAAGCCACCTACCATAATTCTAGTTTAGATAGTGTCGATTCACACAAGAGCTATGAAATTACCCTATGTTAGTGTGCTCTCAAAGGCTAACTAAAGAGCAACACCAACCAAGCAAGCTAGCTCTCACAACTAGCTACACTAAAGAGCCTGTCAACTAGTTTGCGGTAAAGTAGAGAGAGTGATCAAGAAAGTTATACCACCGTATAGATGAAGGTACCAATCAATCACAAGGATAAATAACAATGAAGACCAATCACCTCGGAATCAAAGATGAACACAATAATTTTTACCGAGGTTCACTTACTTGCCGGTAAGCTAGTTCTCGTTGTGGTGATTCACTCACTTGGAGGTTCACGCGCTAATTGGCTTCACACGCCAAACCCTCAATAGGGTGCCGCACAACCAACACAAGATGAGGATCACACAAGCCATGAGCAATCCACTAGAGTACTTTTTGGTGCTCCACCGGGAAAGGTCAAAAACCCCTCACAATCACCACGATCGGAGCCGGAGACAATCACCACCTCCGCTCGACGATCCTTGCTGCTCCAAGCCATCTAGGTGGCGGCAACCACCAAGAGTAACAAGCGAAATCTGTAGCGAAACACGAACACCAAGTGCCTCTAAATGCAATCACTCAAGCAATGCACTTGGATTCTCTCCCAATCTTACAAAGATGATGAATCAATGATAGAGATGAGTGGGAGGGCTTTGGCTTAGCTCACAAGGTTGCCATGTCAATAAAAATAGCCAAAGATTGTGAGCTACAGCTGGCCATGTGGCTTAAATAGAAGCCCTCACAAAATAGAGCCGTTGTACCCCTTCACTGGGCATAACGCGGGGTGACCGGACGCTCTGGCCCGATCGACCGGACGCTGGCCCTCAGCGTCCGGCCACGTGATTCATGCCACGTGTCCCCTGCTTCAAATACTGTTCGTCAGATTTCAACGGTCATCTATTGACCGGACGCATCAGTTAAAAAGTGACCGGACGCTGGACCTTAGCGTCCGGTCGTTTCCAGTAAGGTTCCAAACGTGATTTTCCTGACCAGACGCGTTCGGTCATGCTTGACCGGACACAGCCAGCATCCAGTCACACAATGTCTCCTCTGTACGCCCTACGTCAGCGTACGTCAGCACTGACCGGACGCACCCTGCCAGCGTCCGGTCGCTGAGCGACTCAGCGTCCGGTCATGAGACCGAAACACACGTCCTCTGCTGCCACTGATCGAACGCTCCGGTCTAACCGAGTCCAGCGTCCGGTCACTCACAGTGACCTCCGTCTTTTCTATCTAGGGCGTCGGTGGCACCGTCGGACTGTCCGCACTCTACGAGCGGACACTCCACCGATGGAGCTTCTTACCCTTGCACCCAAACTTCATTACCCTTGATCAAATGTGCCAACCACCAAGTGTATCACCTTGTGCACATGTGTTAGCGTATTTTCACAAATATTTTTAAGGGTGTTAGCACTACACTAGATCCTAAATACATATGCAATGAGTTAGAGCATCTAGTGGTACTTTGATAACCGCATTCCGATACGAGGTTCACCTCTCTTAATAGTACGGCTATCAAACCTAAATGTGATCACACCCTCTAAGTGTCTTGATCACCAAAACAAAATAGCTCCTACAAAATAAACCTTTGCTTTGAGCTTTTTGTTTTTCTCTTTCTTCTTTCAAGTCGAAACACTTGATCCTCACCATGCCATCATCATCATCATGCTATGATCTTTATTTGCTTCACCACTTGGAGTGTGCTACCTATCTCATAATTACTTGATAAACTAGATTAGCACTTAGGGGTTCATCAATTCACCAAAACCAAACTAGAGCTTTCAGTCACGGCACGACGCGTGGAGAAGCGCGCCTCCGAGGGTGGGCGACGATGGCTCCTAGGCGCAACACCTAGAAATGCTGGGACTGGGCCAGACCAAACCTAGCAACGACGTGGAGGGTAGCGACTAGAGGACCAGCACATGAACAGTACCCAGGATCGCTACGGTAACGCGGATTCCAGGCACCCCAATTTAACGAAGAGAGAGCGAATCGATGATCACACACGCACGAGCCCACGTGGCTGCACACGATTCGTCAACAGGAGCAAAACAATAATCAGAGCGCTCTCGTAACGCGGATTCCAAGAGCTATATAGAGTAGTATATATATTAGTGGCCAAAGAAAAAGAGAAGTATTCGAAAACTGCTGGAGCAATAAAAATATAACAATTTTATGAGAATAGTGGAGGTACTGGCAACTGCTGCCGGAGATGCTCTAAGACTAACTCCAACAGATCACGCATGGTGTCACCCAAACCCAGAATGGGTTGTCTACAGTGTTTATCCGCGTAAAACACTTCTCCAACGGAGTTGGCAAACGAGCGACGCATTTTGAGTGGGAGCCGACACGGGACACAAATAAGCGTCTTCTCTCCGTCCTTCTGCGTCTCCACGCTGCCGGAGCTCGTCCGCGCCCAGGGGCACCGCGCTCCTCTGTTCCCCACACCTACCATTTCCTCCCCCAAACCACCATGGACTTCTCCGCCGGCGGGAGCGGGAGTGGCGGTGGGGGCAGAGGCGGAGGCCTCGGCGACGTCTGGGCGCAGGTGGAGCGCTGGCTGGAGATCGCCGAGAAGCTCCTCGCGGCGCGCGACCTCGTCGGCTGCAAGCGCTTCGCAAAGCGGGCGGTGGAGGTGGACCCGCTCCTCCCAGTCCATGGGCCCCTCGGGCCACTCGGACCCGCTCGCCATCCTCCAGCTGCCGCCCGGGGCCAGCCCCGACCACGCCGCCGTCTCCCGCACCTTCCGCCGCCTCGCGCTCCTCCTCGGGCAACGCAATCCGCACCCAGGCGCCGAGATGGCGCTCCGCCTCGTCAACGACGCCTATGCCATCCTCTCCGATCCGTCCTGCCGGGCCCCGCCATCCGCCAAATCCCGCCACTGGTACCCCTTCCTTCTCCTGGTATGCCGTCGTGGGCGCGGCCGTGGGCGCTCCCGCCCCCGACCCATCGGAGTTCTGGACGGCGTGCCCCTTCTGCCAGAGCTCGTACGAGCGGGCGGAGGAGCGCGGCGAGGCGGGCGTCGCATGGCTTCTCATTTGCGTCGCTTGTTGGAAAAGAGAAGTTTTTGGTCCGTGACTTTTTCACCCAGTGGTACCCAAATCATCGAATGTCTCTTTTTAAGGTCGGACAGTCTAACTCGGCCTCGTGCGACGCGAACCAGAGACGACACGGTGCCTCCCCCTCCGGGTTGGACTGGACCCGGTCCTTCACCTTCACTCGAGCGGCTTCTCACTGAAATATGGGTCCCACCCGCAGCTAAGTTTCTGGGCCCCCGTGGCAGCCAGTGGAAGAGCTCCTCTCATCGCTCTTCTGACTCCCACGGTTGCATCCATCTCCAAGTCCCACCGGGGAAGTGGGATTGGAGACGACCAGCGCCACCGGAGGCGAAGGCGGAGGCGGCGAGGCGCGCGGCGCGCCCTCGGACACCTCGCCGGTGAGTGAGCAGTCTCTGCCGCCGCTGCCCCCTCGTCGTCATTGTCCTTGCCCCGTATCATTGGTGGATTCGATCTGGACCTCAAGCCCAGATCCGGGCTAACCTTTCGCTCCTCGGTTGGTGATTCTTGGTTGATGGATTGATTGGTGCACGGATTTCACTCCCCTAAGGAACCCTGGTTTTCGAGACGCTTGTATTTCGTGTGGCGATATCTGGCCTTGGTAGGAATGCAGGGCTAGTCCCGTTTGGAAGATGCTGCGAAATGCTGTGCAAAATTAGGGTGCATGTACTGCATGAAGCACTGTGTGCGTTTACTGGGCAGTTATATCTGCCTGATTTTATGTAGCTCTGGTTGGTATGTGGTAGATCCGTAGCATTGGGTGTGTTGGAGGCTTGGAGCTGATATGTGTCCGTGTGCACTTGGACTAGTTCACTGGTGACAATCAGAAGGTGGAGTTTCTTTCAAGACGAGTAGTTTTTTTTTAAAAAAGATGGTTAAACATGTCCTGAATACAATAAGTGATTAGAGTAATAGCGTTATGTGTCCGTGTGCACTTGGACTGTTTCATTGGTGACAATCAGAAGGTGGAGTTTCTTTCAAGACGAATAGTTTTTTTTTTAAAAAAAAAGATGGTTAAACATGTCCTGAATACAATAAGTGATTTAGAGTAATAGCGATTCTGTTAGAAGTTGTTACATGTATATAACATTTTTTTTGTTGTACATGTATAAGGGAGTTACAATGTTCAGTTCATACTAAATCATTGATCTCCTAAGGGCGAAACCACTAAACTATCTGGTTTAGGTTTTTTAAGACCACAACTATTAGATTCTTAGATTTTGGAAAAGAGTAAAAATAAAAGAATGAGGGGATTGAAGAAAAGAAAAAACAATGAATACACACCATGACAGCATGCATCTTTTTATCCATTGTTCATTTTTTCATGTGTAAACTGTTGATGCTGCCATCTTAGATCTTACAGCTGCAGTCTTGTTTCTCAGGACAAAATGGACCTTGCACCTCAGGGTTTGATAACACTGCAACAAAAGGCAAATGACCGAAGGCCAGTTGGTAGCTCACAAATTTGGACAGTATGTAGCTTTCGCATTCCTTGTTCCTTTTATTACTTGGGCATCTTAAACAAAATACATACTGAGATAATGAAAATTTTGTAGCGGTATGGTGTTCTGCTTCCAAGCCAGCAGACTCGAAAGCTAAAAGAATGGGTTCTGACTGATGAGCAGCAACAGCTTGTTAATGCTAGTGGTCTTGGACATCTGGCACTTACCACCGGGTTTACCATTGATCGAACTTTGCTTACATCATTTTGTGAAAGATGGAACAATGAAACAAATACTGCACATTTCATGGGATTTGAGATGGCACCATCACTTCGCGATGTTTCCTACATTCTCGGCATTCCAGTGACTGGTCATGTGGTGACCGCAGAGCCAATTGGTGATGAAGCTGTGAAGCGGATGTGCTTGCATTATTTAGGAGAGAGCCCTGGAAATGGAGAGCAATTGTGTGGCTTAATTAGGTTGACTTGGTTGTATAGGAATTTTCATCAACTGCCGGAAAATCCGACCATCAATGACATTGCATATAGCACCCGAGCTTACCTTCTATACCTGGTTGGTTCCACCTTGTTTCCTGACACCATGAGGGGATTTGTATCCCCAAGATATCTACCACTGTTGGGAGACTTTAGGAAGATCCGTGAGTATGCTTGGGGGGCTGCAGCCCTTGCTCATTTGTACAGGGGATTATCTGTTGCAGTGACACCTAATGCCACAACTCAGTTTCTCGGCAGTGCAACTTTGCTCATGGTGTGCTCTTTATCTGAATAAGTTCAGGTTATTATCTATGGTATTGTATTATCTGCTTAACTAATCAGGGCTTTCCCTTATTCCCACAAGGCCTGGATTTATGAGTACCTTCCTATTACTCAACCACAACAGAAGAACCAGAGCACTTTGCTGCCCCGGGCTTGTCGGTGGAACTTTGGAGGAGCAACGCGTGGACAGAGGAAAAAAGTCATGGAGTGGAGAAAAGTTTTTGAACAACTTCAATTTTCTGAGGCAAGTCCAAAATTACCTACTTATAAATGTGTGCCAATTTTTCAATTGTTATATCATATATATACTATCCCAATTATGTTTTCAGGTCAATTGGAACCCTTACAAGGACATAAATCCAGCAATTGTTCCGGAATATTGCATTGCAGCAGATAACATCTGTTACTCTCGGACTTGGCTAATCAGCTTTAACATAAAGGAGGTGTATGTGCCTGACAGGTTTGCTAGGCAGTTTGGAAGGGAACAAGGACGCCTCCATGGCGTGCCAATGTGGGCAAGAAGAACTTGGAGTAAGTGGAAAGACTGGAGAGCTGAGTATGCTCGTGAGATTGAGGAGTTTCATCAATTGGTTGGCTGCCGTTTCACCCCTCCTGCGGAAACCAATATCAACTCCCTTCCACTACATGAGTCTAGTGCTGGACAGAATGATGCAGGATGCAGTCTGAATACCTCTCATAATTTTTCTACAATGGTAAGCCCTTAATAGAAAGCTAATTATCCATACTCCATACCTTTTGCCTATAGTTTGGCCCTTGGTGTGCTTATGCTTGTGACTTGTAGGTTGAAGATTTGAAAAATGATCTCCCAGTAATTGGTCGATATCTTGAGGGAAACTTGCTTCCTTCAGAGGTTTCAAGCTTCCTAGAGAGGGTGGGCACGATGATCAAGAGCTACTCCCCACCACAGAGCAGCCGAAGGAAAGATCGAGTAGCTCATGGCCACACTGGCCCAGTCAAGTCAAAGAACCCAAGGAAAAGAGGGAAACCTTCACTCTTTCAAGATCCTTTAAGTCCTCATCGGTACCCAGGCACCCCAGTACCTTATCAGGCTAGCAAGTGTGGCATGGTGTTTGGTGGCACCGTTCCTCTACTAAATGGGGGTGAGGCGCTCAAGGAACAAGAGGCCATGGATCCCTGGCAGATCTCCCAGTCTCATTTGACAATGACCACATCTTCTTCATCTCTAGACTCAAGCACACCAGAATCAATGAAGCGAAGTCGGGAAGGTGGGGATGAAATTCAAATCCCAAGGGACACTGATTGCCTCCGAAGAAGTGGAAGGCTCTGTGTGCAGCTGAAAATGTTCAAGCACAGAGATGGAGTGGGTGCCGAGGCAGCTAATCCAATTTTCCTCTGATGAAGACAAACGTCTCTTGATCTTCATATTGTACAAAGTAGCGAAGAAACTTGGATTGTTTGCTGCACTGCTGACAGTTAGCTGGCCACCAGCACTGTGCAGTGATATTGCTGTCTGTGCAATTTGCGAGTATTTTCCTGTGTTTATATATTGCATCCTGTATTACCAATGGCAGACGCCGCAGTCTGGACAATGACCTCCCTAGATAAATCTGCAGCCGTGCAAATTTGTTTTCTATTGATGGTACTAAACTCAAACACCCCTGTTTTTTGCAAGCATGGTCATGCTTGACTGCTGAGCCTGCGTGCTTGTAGCGGAACGGCGTGTTTGTGGTTTTTCTGTGTAAAGCAGTGTTTTTCTGCTGGTTCAGTTCAGTTTTGTGCGCTTGAGGAACATTCGTTCGTAACCACGGAAACACTGCAGCGTTTCTCTTCCCTCGGCCTCTTTTTTAACGACTGCCTCCATCTGATTCAATTTCTGTTTCGCACCGTGTGATTGGCTAGCTGGATGCACCACACTAGGTCCAAAGTCCCACCCCATGATGCAAAGAGTTAATAGAGTACATGTTTGGATTTTTAATCTTTCATTTGACTGGCGCCGTCCTTAGCCTGTTCGTTTGGCTGTGGCTTGTCGTAAACGATCGTAAAATTTTAGCCGGAACAGTATTTTTCTCTCACACAAACCAGCCAGCAGTACTTCTCCACGAACCAGCAACGAAACGAACCAGCCAACCGAACAGGCTGATATTCAATGCGCCCTATATTGAAATAGATGCCCCTCTACCGAAAGTCTAGGTATGATTTTCATTTGCCTAAAGGCTAGTGTATAATAATTTTGTAGATTTCTCGTGAAACAATAAATACTCGTAGCAATAGCAAACGTTCTTGTGTTCTCCGCTCTCCATTCTTAATTGTTTAGTTTAACTTTATCTTAGCCAAACTTTTCTAGTTTTGACACAGTTTTTTCAAAAAATTATGAACTTCAAGTTCAAATAAACGTAGTATCAAAACATATTTCTTGAAGAAATTAATAAAACTAATTTTCAGTGGATAATTTAATAAAACTAATTTGTTTTTGATATAGTAAATGTTAGAGAGTATTTCTATAAACTAGATCAAAGTTAGAATAATTTAACTTAGGGGCTGTTTGGATCTCTTCATTTTGGAGGAATTGAAATCTACATAATGGATTAGGCTATTTGGCTTCGAATTTGACATTCCATAACATTTTTAAGCTCACAAATAAGCATATCTCAAATTCATAGGGTGGAAGATAGAAATAGATTCTATAGATCACTAAACTATAATTCTATTCTTCAACTTATATCGTACTCTTCAACTCACTTATCTACAATAGACATGCAACATATAAGTATGTCCCTCGTATGCCTAACAATAAATATACAAATGTATTCTATATATAATTATATTAGCTTAATTAATCTATGACTAAATTGTAATTATTAAAATGAATTCAATTTCAAGAATCCAAATAGACCCTTAGAAAAAAACTAAAGTATACTATAATTTGAAAACAAGTAGTAATAGCGATGTATGGAACCTAAAAGTTCGTCATTCATTGGAGTCTTTTTATAATTACATGTAGGCAATAGAAGACACTACATTTCTACGTTTAACTTGTGCAATGTTATCTTGTAACCTAAGTAAAGAATTATTACGATCATTCTTCCTTTTTCATTCCATGATAACACTATCTATAGTACCAAAATTATATCTTTCAGACCAAATTGCCCCTCCTATATAGTCCGAGCATATCTTCCACACTGCAAGTTGCAAGAGACCCTTTGTCCTTTCACTCAATCTTATGACAAAAATCAAATTGGATATGACTTCTTAGTCGCTTGTCGATCTCCTTTTGCTCCTGGTTCGACGTCTCGAAATTCTTGAGAGACTTTTCCCTGTGTGCCCTTATAAAAGATCGTAATTCCCTGTGTGCCCCTGAAAAAATTCAGCGGTCTTCAGCGCCACTACTCCAACTTTTTCGTGTCATCCATGCCACTTCCGTCAGTTTGGGCTCTAACGCCGTTAAACTGCAGGTGTGAAAAGACGAAAATGCCCTTAAGTTCAAATATGTTATTAATTTTTTTTGAGCATCTTAACGACTTCAAATGAAAAAACTCAAAACTAGAAAGTTGTAGATCTCGTCGAGATCTATAATTTTCATATAAATTTTTTTTTCATTTAATTTCGCAAAAAAAATATGATTTGATATGATTAATATATCTTAGAAAAATCATATTATTTTTTTTGTGAAATTAAATGAAAAAAAAATTTATATGAAAATTATAGATCTCGACGAGATCTACAACTTTCTAGTTTTGAGTTTTTTCATTTGAAGTCGTTAAGATGCTCAAAAAAAATTAATAACATATTTGAACTTAAGGGCATTTTCGTCTTTTCACACCTGCAGTTTAACGGCGTTAGAGCCCAAACTGACGGAAGTGGCATGGATGACACGAAAAAGTTGAAGTAGTGGCGCTGAAGACCGCTAAATTTTTTTAGGGGCACACAGGGAATTACAATCTTTTATAAGGGCACACAGGGAAAAGTCTCAATTCTTGAAGCCTCAGGCTGAGGCTTCACCTTTCTCGAAAACTTGCTCTTGCATGATCACTCGGCTTTGCTTAGGCGGTTCTTTGGGCTCTTCCAAGTACACCTCTGAAACCACCTTTGGGATCCTCCAAATATGCCTTTGCAATGTCTTTTCAGGTAATTTTGTCGGTCCAAAATGATGCCATTCTACAGTTTCTTTCAGATGATGTCATGGATGATTCTAGTGTTGGCTACAAAACATCATCTTCGAAACCTGTCAAGCGTGGAGTTCGCATTCGAGGGCCCTGCATGGTGCTATGAATTCCCAATAGTAGCCCATAGTGGATGACTCATTTTCGTTTTTACGAAGTGTCGGATTCATAAACCTAGGTTCCTCATGGACCGGTTTCCCAACAAAGGCTCAGTCCAAGAAGACAGCAAGCAACTCATGGGTCGACCGAAGTATCCGGACAACGGGCCAGAAGGACGATCCAATCACCGACCGGAAGGTCTGGCCGAGGAGGAGCGGCACCCGTTTTCCGACTCCAGCCGCCTCCGGACAGCCTCTCCGACCGGAAGGTCTGGCCAAAGCACTACTTCCGACTCCGACCCCACGTCTCCGACCGGGGGCACGCAGAAGCCCTGCTCACCGCTCTTCTCCGACTGGCGCAACCAGAGCCGACTAGGACCAACCGACCGGAGACGCCCGCTCGGAAAGAACCAGGGAATGAACGGAGAAAGCAAGGCAAGACGCTCAAGTCAAACCACAATACTAAGGACCGTACCCTGTACACCTGTAGGAACAGTACTCTGCAACTGCCCTGACACGAACAGTGTTGTAGGCGGCGACATTTTACCTACAGTATTGTAGGCGCCATTAACTCCCATACGGTAAGGCCCCCCATATGCCTCTAGGCATTGACAGTGTTGTGGGCGCCGGGATTTACCGTACCGAGTGAATATGGTAAAACTCCTCACATGCCTCTGGGCATCAATAGTATATGCAGGTACCGACATTTGCCATACCCAAACAAAGATGATGTAACCTCCCACATGCATCTGACATCCAACAGTGTTGTGGGCGCCTACCATCATCTTGTACCCACCAGCGTGGGCAACAAGACTTAGAAGCATACAAACTCTCTCCCTCTCACTTGTAAGGCCATCCCCTTCATCTATAAAAGGGGATGTGCTCTCTTCCAACATTCAGGTGATTCTAGATTCATTAGATCGACCAAGTTCACTAGTTCACAACCATAGAACCGCTAGGTTCGGACCTCAAGCACACGCTTGAACACTTAGCTCATAGCGGAGCTCCTATCGCTCTCGGCCCTTCCGACCGGAGCCGACTGGACCTCTTGTACACCCTATCTTTCTCCTTCTCGTTTGTAACCTCACTACAAACTTCAAGCACCTGGGCCCAGGAATAAAGTCACCGACCAACTCAAACTGGACGTAGGGCACGTTGCCTAAACCAGTATAAACCCTGTGTCATTGAGTGCTAGGCCACCTTCGATCACAACGTACGGCAAAACTACAAATATTTACTTGTTGGTCACTTTTTGCACCGACACGAAGTGAGTCTATGAAATCATGCATCAAAAGATGTATAGCTTGTAATGCCATTCCCCGTTGTTTGCGAAAGGAGGGAAGACGGTAGATTTAAACTATGAGTTAATTGTAGTGAAGTTGTCTCTGTTTTATTTCAGGATTGACGATTATTTTTTATGCATGTGATAGGGGCGTTCCCCTAGGCTCTACCATGGGGGTCTATATAAGCTGCAGTAGGTTGCTTTCTCATTATGCTTTGACTATGTAAATTGTTGGTGCTCTTGTTTTTGAATCTCGTTGCTGCAGCTCGTTCGTGAGCATCGAATTTCTATAAATTTGACAAAGATAGGCATTATTGCCCTCATCTTTGGTATTTTACGAATTGTGCTTTTATTAATTTTTGTGTTAGTGTGTAGGGTCATTTGGCTCCTATGGTTTATCGTCTCGAGAAATGTCTAGACTAGAATGAAGAGTGCAGATATGTGTTGAAAGGTCCTTGTTTGGTTTTGGTAATTGAGTGACAACCTAGGTGGACTAATGTGTTTAAATGTGAGATACACAGATGATTAGTCTATAGGTACATGTGTGTGAGCAACATATGCCATGGAGGTGAAAATGGCTCGAAGATGTTGCAAAGCTCACACATGCGATGAAGGAACTCATTGCATATGAGACATGACATTGAGTCATGTGACCAAGGTGGAGAAGATCAAGACAAGGCTTGACTTGATGGACCGGTTGCAAATGTCAAGGGCAAGTTTAAGGATGGCAACGGGTCAGGTTCGGGGCGGGTGGAGCATCTGTGGACCCACACCCGAAACCCGAGAAGGAAACCCAAACCTGCCCCGAACCCTGTTTCGAGGGAAGATCAGCCCTCGCCCCCGAACCCGACGGGGACCCAAGACCCGAGAATTTTACAGTAGGATGGGGTCGAGGTTGTGAGTCACGGATACGAAACGAGGTCACGAATCACGATGGGTGATGCGTTGGCGACGGCGTGGCTTTGAAAGCTCTAGTTTGGTTTTGGTTAATTGATGAAACCCTAAGTGCTAACCTAGTTTATCAAAGTGATTATGAGATAGGTAGCACTACTCCAAGTGATGAAGCAATGGCGAAGATCATGATGATGGTGATGGCATGGTGATGATCAAATGCTTGAACTTGGAAAAGAAGAAAGAGAAAAATAAAAGGCTCAAGGCAAAGGTATAAATAGTAGGAGCTATTTTGTTTTGGTGATCAAGACACTTAGTGAGTGTGATCATATTTAGGTTAGATAGCCATACTATTAAGAGGTGTGAAACTCGTATTGAAATGCGGTTATCAAAGTGCCACTAGATGCTCTAACTCGTTGCATATGCATTTAGGATCTAGTGGAGTGCTAACACCCTTGAAAATGCTTTGTGAAAATATGCTAACACATGTGCACAAGGTGATACACTTGGTGGTTGGCACATTTGAGCAAGGGTTAGAAACCTCACTGACAGAGTGTCCGCCCGTAGAGTGCAGATAGTCTGACGGTGCCACCGGCGCCCTAGACAGAAAAGACAGGGTTCACAGAGTGACCAGACGCTAGCGGTGTAGTGACCGGACACTGGGTTTAGAGTCCGGTCAGTAGCAGCAGTGAGCACGCATCTCGGTCTTATGACCGGATGCTGGCGTGAAGAGTGACCGGACGCTGGTAGGCTGCGTCCGGTCAATGCTGACGTACGCTGATGTGTGGTGCACAGTGGAGACATTGAGTGACCGGACGCTGAGTGAGTCTGGTCAAGCATGACCGGACGTGTCCGATCGTGATTTTGCGTGAATGAAACCTTACTGGAAATGACCGGACACTGAGGTCCAGTGTCCGGTCACCTCGTAGCAGCGCGTCCGGTCATCACTTAACCGTTGGGATCGGGCGCTCAGTATTTGAAGAGAGGGGACACATGGCGTGTATCGCGCGATCGGATGCTGGGGTCCAGCATCCGGTCAATCTGACCAGAGCGTCCGGTCGGCCCATGTTCAGTGCAATGAGTAGCCCAACGGCTCTATTTTGTGGGGGCTTCTATTTAAGTCCCATAGCTAGCTTAAGCTCACTCTCTTGGCCATTTGCATTGACATAGCAACCTTGTGAGCTTAGCCAAAGCCCTCCCACTCATCTCCATCATTGATTCATTATCATTGTGAGATTGGGAGATAATCCAAGTGCATTGCTTAAGTGATTGCATCTAGTGGCACTTGGCATTTGTGTTTTGCTGTGGGATTCACTTGTTACTCTTGGTGGTTGCCGCCACCAAGATGGTTTGGAGCAGCGAGGATCATTGAGCCGAGGTTGGTGATTATCTCCAGCTTCGATCGTGGTGATTGTGAGGGGTCTTGTGCCTTCCTCGGTGGAGAGCCAAAAGATAACTCTAGTGGATTGCTCGTGTTATTGAGTTACCTCACTTGTGGGTAGGTTCTTGCGGTGTCCAATTGTGTGGACGAGGTTCGTGCAACACCTCTTAGCCGCTGAACCACCAAGTGTTGGCTGACACAACATGGACTAGCGTGCCAGCAAGCACGTGAACCTCGGAAGAAAAATTAATTATCTCTTGCCCTTTGGTATTCTCCTGGTGATTGATTTAGTATTCATCTTGTGATTGGTTCACTCCTCTACACAGCGGTACAATCACCCTACTCACTCATTTATATTCTTGCAAACTAGTTGTGGCAAGCTCTTTAGTGTAATTAGAATTGAGAGCTTGCTTTGTTATTTTAAGTTCATCTAGTGGAGCTCTTTAGAGTAGCAAGATTGAGAGCTCTTAGTGAGTAGTAACTTAGCAAGTTGTGTGCCTAGTAATCATTGCAACTAGAATTGTTGGATAGGTGGCTTGCAACCCTTGTAGAGCTAGAGCAAGTTTGCATTTCACTATTTGTCATACTAATCAAATTGCTCTAGTTGATTTGTAGATTTTTAAATAGGCTATTCACCCCCCTCTAGCCATATTAGGACCTTTTAGGCTTTAGTGTGAAAGCAAGGTGGAAGAAGTGTGGGCCTGTGGTGCACTGGTGCCACCTGCCGCGGTGCGTCGGTGCCGCCTAGGCAGCCTACTGTGGGGTGCTAGGCCACTGGCGTCGCCCTGGCCACCTGCAGTGATTCCACTCGAGGGGAGGCACAATGGAGGTAGAGCGGAGGGCAGCAACAAAGCGACAGAGGGCAGGGCAGGGGTGGAGTGGAGTCACGCTTGTGGTCTCATGAACACAAGGGAGTGGAGATGCGGAGTCATAGACATAAGGGGGTGGAGATGTGGAGTCGTGGATGCATGGGACAGAGATGTGGAGTCACGGGTATGGCTATGGTGGGAGTGCGACAAGAAGTCGATTGCTAGGGTTATAGGTTAGTTGGGCCAGCTTTGGTGGGCTTTTTTAGTATACTGCTTAAAACTTCAGGTCCCCAATGGCCACCCACAGGGGAGACTACAAACCTGACCCTGACCCACCCTGTTTCGGGTCCCCAAACTCAAAAACCTGCGGGCAAAATTTGGACCCGCCCCCGTCGGGTGCAAAACCCATAGGTTTCAGGTCTAAACCTGACCTGTTGCCATCCTTAGGCTAGTTGAGTGATGACTTGGCGTGGATGGACCGAAGCAACAGTAAAGAGGAAGTGAGGTCAATATCAATGTACCAACAAAGGTCATATGATGATATGAAGTGGATCATACCATTTGTGATAGGGTTGGTGCATGTGTTGCATCAACACAAAAGGAGATGAAATGGAATGCGCAAGACAAAGGTATATTTATAGGGCATTTCATTTCACCAGTTATAGGTGTTTAGAGAAGTTTATGACCAGGTTTAGGATAGATGGTAGTACTATCAAGAGGGACAAACTTATTTGCATATCGGTCATCTAGTGCCACTTGAGCGATCTAACTCTGCATACGTGTTAGGATCGGGTGGCATGGTGAAATGAGTGACTAATCCTTTGAAAAATATTTGTGAAAATGCTAACATACGTGCACAAGTTGGTGAACACTTGGTGGTGTTGGCACTTTTGCAAAGAAGGCAAAGAAAAGAAAGTAGGAAGAAGGTCACTAGGGTGACCAGGCACGATCCTTGGGGAGACTGGACGCGTTTGGTGCTATACCCTAGCCTTGGGCAGAGTGGATGAGATGATCGGACTATGGCTCGAGGAGTGACTGGACACTAGGAGAACATTGTTCCTACTTTCGGTCACGGTGACATGGCACGCTGGCGCTAGCTATGGAGGATCAAACTCTGCCATGTGTCCAGTCTTTGGTGTGGTAGAACCACCTGAAATAACACACTTACGGAGGTGCTCGTCTTCCACCAGACACTAAGCACCCTGAAAGCAAGCTACAGCGGGTGGTATCTGTCGGGCACACCCTAAGGGAGAACCCGAAAGATCCACATTTTTCCCAAGGATCCAATAATGAGAATGAGTTACAATACTTGTCCATTTCATACATCAGAGTTTCTTAAAAGTACATTATTACAATACCAAATATCAGAGTGTGAAATGATAAACAACGGAATTTAAAATAAACATCTAGCGATAAGAACGAGGATCTATCTGAGCCCACCAGAAGAATCCTCCACACAAAGGTACTTCTCATGCATCACCTACAATAGGGGTAAATAAACCCTGAGTACACAATGTACTCGCAAGACTTATCCGACTAGCGGGAATAATTTCCTGACTCCAAGGAATATGAGAAGCTTTATGGTTTGCTAGTTTATTTTAGCAGAAAGCAATACTAATAGTGAGTCCTTATTTGTTATTATTATTGGTTGGATTAAGTTATTATCTATCCAGTCTATATAAGCACCTGTTCTACTTTCAAGCAAGGGTTGAGCAATCAGTTCCATTTCTTCTCCTTTCAACTTTCAGTTCTTACTATGGTGCTAAACCGCATACAAGATGTATCGGATTTCCTAATGATTCGTGAATCAATGTGCCCAGCTGGGTGCCCCGAAGACACATGCCCTGCTTGTACCCCAAGCACAAGCAGGACTAACCCATCACTCTCCTATCCTGGGTGTCCAGGTCTCCGTCCAAACTTGGACTCCAACCCCCCACTCCTGAGTCCCAGACTCAGTGTGGTGCAAGGACCTCCACCATCTCTGCCTCTAATCAGTTGGTCTGGAAAGAGCTGGATCCATGACAAGAGAGCAACAAGCCTTCCCTACGCCCATACCCAAGTATGTGCTCGGGACAATAGATCTGTGACTTGCCTAGAGCCATATGCAACGACCGGTCCTTAATTGACACAGACAGGGAAAAAGTGTAACCGAGCTATGCCCTATTACCACAGGATACAACCCTTTACACCTACCAGAATCCAACCATATCCCTACCCGGTCACCATTTTTCTTTCCACCATCTTATCATGAGTGATCATATTTATCACCTATTTGCGAGTAATGGCAGGTTACTCATGCTACCGATATCCTGAGCATAGCAGCTACTCGACCTATACTAGTAGGACTCATAGGTAGATATATCTATGCATGTAGTTTTCATAAAATGCCTATAACTTAAATGCATATCATAGATATATATTCAGTGATCATTTAAAATAGGGGTTATGCACCGGGGATTGCCTTCAGCGGGCACGGTGTCAGCAAAGTCAGTGACGGGCGACTCTAGAACATCCTCCTACATGAGGATCTCCTCCTCGTACTCTTCGATGACTTCGTCGTACTCCTGCTCGCCCACAGTCATGAACTCTACCAACTCGTTATCTACATGCATGAAATGATGATGCAACGCTTAGTAATATGGCAACAACAACTCTTAAAATAAGAATACATATACTAAGCTACTAAGCTAACTCTAATGACTAATACGCAAAGTTACCTATTATTCCCACTAAACAGGTATGAAACATTTCATGTATTATCTTAGCAACTAAAGGCATCCTTATTGTTAATATCAATTTACTATATATATGATAAAACAAGGTGCACTAGCTACCATATTTATCAACATATTCTAAGGCCACAAAAATTACAGTGAGCACATGATAATACAATAAACCTACTGTAAAAGAATTATAGGGCTAGCACTTCTACCAATGCATCACAAAAATTCATTCTCTAAATAACCATAATAATAACAAGCAACCTAGAATTAATAAGTAACCCTAAAACATTGTAGAACTATACGAACTAATTACACTAACAGATAGATCATGAATTTAGGAATCTAACAAAATTTATTTCACAATAAATAAATAAATTCAAATAAGCTCTAGAGATGAAGAAAATGATATTATTAGAGGAGGCTAATCATGCTATTGGACTTGTTGACCAGCACGTGACTATGGGTCTAGAAATAATAGAGAAGGAGAATGAAGGAATCCTTGTAGGTTAGCTACCTTGGTCAATTACAACTCAGAGAGGGAGATTGGCAGAGCGTAGGCTTCCTAGGCAAGAATAGAGGAACTCAATTTTGAGAGTAAGATGGTGAGCGACGGAGTGGGACAGCTTGATAGGCTTGGCGTGTCCTTTATAGGCAGGAGACATAGGGCTGGAGGTGGAGCAGGCATTTAGCTATCTGGTCATGTGAATTGGATTTGACGTGATGGACTTGGAGTGGGTCTTTGGTCATGAGTGAATTAATTCAAATGATGGACTTTGAGTGGTCTTTGGACTTAACAAGCACATCAGGACTGGAGTGTGCTTTGGGCTAAATGTGCTTGGCGGTGGGGTGCTGGTTCATTCATGCAGGTCAAGGAATTAATGAGGGAGGAGACCATAGGTCAAGGAAATATTAGAGAATGAGAAAATCAATTGCAGACTAGCTACCTCAGCTGATTATTGCAACTCGGGAGAAATCGATAGACACAGCTTTCACGGGCAAGAACAAAGAAACTTGATTTGAGAGAAGCAAGTGAGGAGCGGAGCGAAATGGCTCGGTGGCTCAGTGTATCCTTTTAAAGGCAGGAGACGTGTCCAGTCTCGCTATTGTGCGACGTTTGGCGTGAGCAGTAACGACCGGACCCAGGGCCAGTGTGTCATGTCTCAGCGTAGAGGCACGTTCGGTCATCAGCTGAGGGCACATGGGTGAGATAGCCATTGGGCAACAATGGCTCTCTTCAAACTATGTGGATACATGGCAGCGTCAGTGTGACCGAACATAGGGACCGACGCGTTCGGTCACTTGGACCTACATGTCTGATCGCTGTGAGTTTTGCCCAGTGAAGGGGCAACATCTCTATTTGGCCTTTGGGTTATAAATAGAAGTGGTGGCCAGCCTTGGGCTGGCAGCTGAGCACCCAAGAGCCCTGGTGGCTTGTGTTGTTGTGCTTGGGAGCCCTCCATCTCACATATGCTTGATAATGTTCATCCGATTATGTGAGAGAGCGATTCTAGTGCGATTGCATCATGAGGTTGCATCGAGTGTCACTAGGTGTTCGAGTTGCAAGCCGGTGCTGCTTGTTACTCTTGAAGGTTGCCACCTCCTAGATAGCCTGGTGGCGAGTTCTTCGTCGTGAAGCACGCAAGAAGATTGTGCGGTGCTCTGAAGAAGGATTTGTGAGGGGTACCGTGCTCACCCCATGGGAGCTACGAAGAGCAATACTAGTAGAGCGTGTCATTGAGCTACCCTCACTTGTGGGTAGGTTCTTACGGTGCTCAACTTGCGGGCTTGGTGGGTGATGCCAATTAGCCACCGAACCACCAAGTGAGTGGTTGACACAACGGAGACTAGCGTGTTGATAGGCACATGAACCTCCGAAGAAAAATCACCATGTCAACATTGTCTACTCATTGGTTTGCATCCCCGTTACACAAGCTTGTACTTACTTTTCATACATTGTGCTTGTGTAGTTGCTCTAAGTAATTAGTGAAAGGTTCTTATTTGGTTTTGGTAATTGAGCGACAACCTAGGTGGACTGATATGTGTTTATGTGACATACACAGGTGATTAGTTCACATGTACACTTGTGTGAGCAACACATGTCATAGAGGTGGAAATGGATTGGATATGTTGCAAGGCTCACACATGTGATGAAGGAGCTTATTGCATATGAGATATGACATGGAGTCATGTGACTAAGGTGGAGAAAATCAAGACATGACTTGGCTTGATGGACCGGTTGCAAGTGTGAAGGGAAAGTTGAGTGATAACTTGGTGCCGATAGACTGAAGCAATGGTGCAGAGCAAGTGAAGTCAAGATCGATAAACCAATACAGTCACATGATGATATGAAGTGGATCATATCATTTGTGATTGGTTGGTGCATGTGTTGCATCAACATTGGAGGAGATGGAATAGAATGCACAAGGCAAAGGTGTATTTCTAGGGCATTTCATTTTACTGGTCATAGGTGTGTAGAGAAGTTTATAACCGGGTTTAGGATAGATGGTCGTACTATCAAGTAGGTCAAACTTGTTTACATATTGGTCATCTAGTGTTACTCAAGTGATCTAACTTTGCACCATTGTTAGGATCAAGTGGCGTGGCAAGTTAAGTGGCTAACACCATTGAAAATGATTGTGAAATGCCAACATATATGCACATAGTGGTGTACACTTGGTGATGTTGGTACATTTATAAAGGAGAAGAAGTTTGAGTTGAAGAGGAGGATTTCAGGCATGACCGGATGCTACAATAGTGACTGGACGCTAACGCAATAGTGACCAGACGCTACTGAAATAGCTACTGGATGCTAATGCAACATGCGACCGGATGTGCCTATGCAACTATTCTCAGATAGGCAACACATACGATTGGGTGACCTAATGCTGGGTGAGTCGAGTCAGTGGTGACCGGATGCGTCTGGTCACCAAAAATCATCTTTGGAACCTCTCTGTTCATGACCTGACTCTAGGGACGCCGTGTTCAGTCACTGGGATAGGCATGTCCTGTCATTAAGAGATGAAGTGCGAGTGAAGTAGCCGTTAGAGTCCAATGGTCGACCTCAAACGCTAGGAACACATGGCATCGATACAAGGATTAGATGCTATTGCAACAAGCACCGGACGCTGCTATAATAATCGATTGGACGCATCCGGTGCTACTTATAGAGAGTTTGGTCAGTGAACAGAAAAAGGGTAATGACTCTATTTGACCTTTGGACTATAAATAGAGGGGTGTCTCGGCCATGGCTGAGGTTGAGCACCTTGGGGATGTGTTGCCCTTCTATGTGCTTGGTTTGAGAAGCCTCTAACTCACTTGTGCTTGCGAGAAGTGTGAATCTATTGCGATTGAGTAATTCTAGTGCGTTGCATTGTGAGATTACATCAAATGGCACTAGGTGTTCGAGTTACAAGCCGGTGGTGCTTGTTACTCTTGGAGGTTGCCACCTCTTAAATGGCTTAGTGGTGGTCTCTGTCGAAGCACGCAAAGGAGATTGTGCGGTGCTCCAGAGAAGGATTTTGTGAGGGGTACCGTTCTCACCCCGTGGGAGCCACGAAGAGCAATACTAGTAAAGTGTGTTATTGAGCTACCCTCACTTTTTGGGTGGGTTCTTGTGGTGCCCAACGTGTGGACTTGGCGAGTGATGCTAATTAGCCACAGAACCACCAAGTGAGCGGTCGATACAACATGTACTAGCATGTTGGCAAACACATGAACCTTAGGAGAAAAATCTTCGTGTCATCCTTATCTTCCTTGTGGTTTGTATTCCCCTTTACACAAGCTTTTACTTACATTTCATATATTGTGCTTGTGTAGTTGCTCTTGTAATTTGTTAGATTGTGTAGCTTACTAGTTACCTTCTTGCTTGTGTAGTGTAGCATAACCGACAAATTTATAAGAGCACAAGTACAATGGCAGCCCACAAGTGGTCGCTCTGTCATGCTTGAGCCCATATAAACCCGGTAGTCCATCGAGTATCATGAAGGGTCTCGATTAACCATCAACATACAACCAAGATCATACATGATTCAACATACATGTCACACGTTACATGAAGTTCACAAATATAGTTCATCCATCAGAGTATGAATTAAGGTTATTACAAACCAAGTTCAAGTAAAATAGTAGCAGAAGCAAATTAAAAGTTTGAAACCAACATCTGCAACATTGTTTAAATATAGTGCCAGCTCATGATCACACTTCCACAAAAGCATAAGAGAGGGATTAATAAGAGATGCCTGCCTAGGGCTTACTCCTGGTTATGACAGGATAGAAGCAGTTCTTGCAATAGCCATGATAAATTGTACCATCTACAACAATGGGAATAAAACCCTGAGTACAAGAAGGTACTCAGCTAGACTTACCCATCATAAACCAAAAATAAAGTGACTTCAAGGATTATGCAAGGCTTTATAAGTGGTGCTAGCTTGACAACATTTTGCATAAAAAGCGACTAATTTAGTTGTACATTTATAATTCATCATCAAGTTAATTATAGTTATTCATCTCTAGATTAGCAACTAACACGTGCCAAACATGTGGTATATCCTTTAGTAGTATACAATAGTAACCATAGCCAGTATAATAATTCCATGTTTATTCGAACCATCATATTCCATAACACAGTTACTACGATATTAGGGCTAGCCAAGTTTCTCACTGTCCGAGAGAGACTGTGATTCGAATGGATTTCAACTAGTTTGAAATTTATTTATAACACAAACCTAGGTAGACCAGATCAATGGTCACCTTAGGTCACCTTTGGTACAACTTAGGTCCAAATTTCATGGGTTCACCTAGGGCCGCACAATCAAGGACAACCAGCTGCTAGGATGTTCAGGCCTAGCCTACCCTTGGGCTCATGTTTGGCTCCCCACACATCCTTACTACCATCCAAAGTATGCACTCTAACAAAATGAGACCCGGCCTGAGTGTAGCTACTCGGATTTGCAGTTGGAACGGGTTATCCAGCCAGCTAAGTGAGAGGCATACGTTCAATCTTGATAAAAATGCCAACAACAGTATGGTCCTTAATTGGCACAGACAAAATCACATGAGTCAACCTACACATAGACTCTGCTCGGCCTCCATTTACATTACCCCATGGTTCTTTTCCACGATAGCAAATATAGCCAACAGTGCTTCGATATCCACCTATATCTCACAAGTGACAAAAAATCACCTGACTTCTACCGGTCTAAGCATGGCTAAGCATATATTCGATCCTAGACCTACACAGGGTTAAAGGTATATATATGTGGACAAGGTAGTTCTATGCATCAAGTGGTTTCAATTTAACTCTTATCACCTAACGCATCAGACATAAAAGGACTCAAGTGAAGTTTTGTAAAACATAGAAGACTTAGAATACTCTAAGGCTTGCCTTTGAGGAAAGAGGTTGGTCTATGATTTGGGCACTTAGGGAGGTCCTCAAGAGTTTGCTCCTCTCCTTCTAGAGCTACGACCTGAGGTGTCTCCTACTGTTCCTCCTTTTCTTTTTCGTTGAACTCCAAAAGAGTTATCCCTTCGGACGATCCTATATGCATGAGCATGAAATAAGATATCATGGATGCATATATAATGACATGTATGATATGATATGGTGTGATGAATGCATCCTCATAAGTGTTCTCAGCAGTATTGCATTATGGTGATAACAAGTTATATTTTTTTACTAACTAGGTGCATATATCTCTTCTCTAGTAACTAAAACAAACACTTGTGTAAATTATTTTCTGGACTACAAGACAATAGCCAATTGTTTTGACCATAACTAGAGTTATACACATCAAAGTAATATAGTTGTGGATATTCTTGAAAGCTTATAAAATTGCCTACAACTTTCTTTTAATCATCTTAATGTGATTCAGCAGTTATCTAGGTCAAGCAATTTAATCTTTCAGATCTATCCAGAGAGCAAGCATTTCTAACAGTAGACTTCTAATAGCTATAATTCTTAAACCATAAGGCCTATGATTATAAACATTTAACACAAGGTATATAAGTAAGTTATCTACAACTTTGTTATTAACCATCTTTACAGAAAAGATCATTATCACTATGAAATCATCACCACAACAGAAACTACATATGTAGTCATCTAGTTGAATTATAAAAGCAATAATTAACTATTTGCCTATAAACAAATACTTCTAAGCCTCACTAACAGTATCATTAGATTATATACATCACACACACCACAGAAAACATCATGGTTAAGCCTAACTAATTTATTTATATTCATTTATTAATTTCCTTAGATAATAAGGTGAGTTAAAAGATAAATATTTTTAGTACTCAATAAATTATAAAAAATGATAGTAGCCTACATATGACCCTAATAGTCTACTGTATAAATTTCATGCCATTTGGATAAGTATAGCCATCTCTACAAATATGACAAGTTACATTGGCTTATTTTAGCAAAAAATAATTTAGCATAGTGAAAAGTGTCAAACAATATATTTAATATTTTTGTTACTTTTATCCTAGCACAAGAATACTATGTAAAAATTTGTATGATCATATGTTATATATTTTTACCCCATTTATTTTTACTAGAAACTAGCAATGAATTAGGATTAAATATGAAGACCATATTTCAAGTATGCCTACTATAGGTTTAGTATTTTTTTTCTAGCTATAGAATGTCAACACAAGACCAGCAAAATTGGAATCATAATTTTATCACCTTCCTAACTCAAGTTATGCAATTTACAAGCTAGAAACTATTTTAAAGGTACTTATCTTGCTCAATTTAATTCTCCTAGAAAAATGCCTTAAACAGTATATTTCATATTTTTATCAAATAGAACACTTCATGATGAATCCAACAAAATTTGGTTCACCCCATTTGGACACTCCTAGCTCTATATATGAATTTTTGAAATTTGTAACTAAATCTATGAAAAAATTGATAAAGAAAATCAAATTTCAAATCGGGCGCTACAGCTAGGTGCACCCGGTGTATACACCCTGCTACGACTGACGATTGGGCCCCATGGTCAACTCAGCCCCACGTGACAGAGAGATAGGTACAGGGGCCGGCTTTGACCAGTGAGAACTCGCTGACGGCGAGGTCACCGGCGACGAGGTCGGCACCAACGTGTTCTCCATCCTATTCTGCACCTATAGGTACCCTCATTTTGCTCAGAGGATCATCGAAGCTAGCTCGTCGGCGAGCATGGTGGCTCAACGGCGATGCGTGGTGGTGCTCCGGTCATTCCCGACGACGACATGGTGTAACACCTCTGGTGTTATGAGCTTACTTAGCACCAAGATTTAGGCCTAAGAGGATTTACCGAAACTTTTTTTATTTTAAAATTTTAACTTATGTTTAAAAGTGTTATTTTGGTGAATTATATTGAACAACAGGTTAAGTAGCTCCTAGATGTTTGTTTCTATGAGTTAGTATGACGTATGGACTAGTGTATGAAATGCGTAGTGGTTGGAATTAATTCGGTTTAGGCATGTTAAAAATTACGGCAACACGCACGCACGCCGCACATGTACACAACACACTCATGGACACATGTGTGCATGCCTAGCCTCATCGCTGCCTTGCTACGCGCTGGCCTTGTTGCCAGTCTCGTCTCTATGGCCGCGCAGCCGACGCCGCTTCTCGGCGGGCTATCCCGCTGCTGCTACCGCATCGGGACGTGGGCTACGCGCAGGGTCTTGTCATTGCTATGACATTGCTGTTGGTGATCATGGCGCATTTCTCACCTCTTGATCCATCTACCCCATTGTACATCCGTGCTGCTTCACAGTAGTTGCTTAGTGGCCATCGGTCTCGGCTTCTAGGGTGACAAGGCACCTCACTGCCATCCTGATCGCTAGGCGACGTGGTGCGTCCCCCACTTAGAGTTAGTCATCTAATTTATTTGCATCACACCATGTTGTTGAGTCATCATTTGCTCTTTCTTTTCTCTACACCCCAACGTGTCGGTTTGCCTACGCCATTGTCTTTCTCTCCCTCGCTAGCGTCTTGTCCGAATTTTAATGGGAGCACATGGCTCTGTCATGCCCACACCCCACTGTTCCCTATCCTCGCGCTCCATCTTGAGCACACCAAGGCCGAGCAGTTGTCTGCCTTTGTTGTCTGCCATGACTGGTGAGCAAAGCTCCAAGTCACCGAGTTCCCACGCCTCTATCTTGTCACTACTGCTTTCCACGCTTCCCGCGCGCGCCCTGCACACCAGCCCAGCGACGCTCTTGTTGCCTCCGCATGCCGTAGGCCAATGGCACCCATGCATGACTCCACCATGCTCCTCTGTAGTTGCGTTGTACGCCATCCGTCGCTCGACCCTCACAAGTGCACATGACCATCCACGGCTCAGCCTTGCCTCGCTCCTCCTTGCACCGTGGCTCCTCCAGTGCCCCGTGCGTCGATGCCGCCATAGTCGCCAAGGCACATCTCGAGCACGCCCGAGCCTGCGTGTCCCGCACCACCCCCTGCTCTCCCACTCCTCCACATGTAGCACTGACATTCCCTCCTCTTCCTCCTCACGTCATGTGCTACTAGCTGCCGTGCTCTGCTTGAGTCCTACGCCACATCTCCATCGTCCACGCACCACAGCGTCCCCACCATGGCTGCGCCACCACTACATCCTCGCCTATCGTTTCCCCTTTGTGTGAGCACGCGAGCCCTACCATGCTGCTACCACGCTGATGTCGCTGTGCCGCGCTGTCCATCCATAGTCATTCACGTCGAGCTTCCCCTGTCACTGATGCTCACCACGGGTGCTCCACCGGCCGCACACGGTCATACTATTGCCGCCCACGCGTGTGGACAAAGCCGCCTATGCCCCATGCATCGTCCTACCATCCCCGCCTGGCCAGCATCATCGCAGCCAGTGTGTTCGCCACATCGGCACGTGTGGGCATGCTGCTAACGGCCGGCTCGAGTCTTGCCACGGCCAGCTCATGGTTGCGCAGGCTCCCATGCCCTCACCGGTGGGATTCCACCACCGCTGGGCCTTCCTCGATCGAGATTGACCACTGGCCGGTGCCCTCTGCTCCATGCTCTATTTTTGGGAGAGAGAAAAGGTGAGAGAGGTAAGGATAGAATCTTTCTAGGGTTCTCGATGCAAAATCAGTGACTCACATAAATAGTATTTGTGTCATGCGGGTTGATTTAAGTAAAGTATAGGGGCCTCTTTGCAAATATACTGCTATTGCCTTGCCCTAGCAGCATGGGCTGGCTTGTTGGGCCATGCTTGTCCATGCGTGGGCTGGCCTGCTCGTGTTGGGCTGCGGTCCGTTTGCCGCCTGGGCCACGCGCCTATGAGCCTTGTCGCGTTGCCTACCTGGCACTCACGCCGACACCTAGGCCGCGCGCTGTGCGCCAGTGGGCCGAGCTGGTTCGTTGGATGTGGGCCGCGCTGAGGCCGCGCTCACTGTGGGCCATGTGGGCTGCAATGGTCTTTTCTTTTTCCAAGGAATTAGTGAAGATTTCCAAATATAAATTCTGAACTGATTTTGTTATTTAAATATAAAATCATTTAGGAGTCCAAAAATTATGAAACCAATTTTGTTAGGCTCCTAAAATCATGATCTATCTAATAGTGTATTTTGTTCACATAGGTTCGGTATATTTTTAGGGTTGCTCTAATTATTTTTAAAATGTTTAATATTATTAAAATGTGAACTTGTAGGAATTTTTGTGATAAATCGGTGATAGTGTTAACTCTAAAAATTTTACAGTAAATTACAAATATTATTAGCTGCTCACGGTAATTTTTGTAGCTCTAGAATAATTAGTTTGCTAGATAGATAATGATGTCCTATTTCGAATAAAGATTAAATTGATGGAATGGGATAAAGAAACACCTTGGAATTATATAACTGAAACACTTGTTTTGAAATGACACCTTTTTCGATGATGTTGATACGTAGATTATTACATTAGTCATTAGAACTAGCTCGTTAACTTGAAAGGCATAAATCGTATTTTATGAGTCACGATTACAGTTGATTAATTACATCTTTGCATTGCATTGCATTGCATACCATAATAGGGACGTCGATGGATCATGTAGTCATCAGGAGTTACTGGAGAAATGGTGCTTTTAGGAGATCGTGTCTCCATGATGAATAGCTAACTTCTGATTAAATCTTACCAAGCAAGCCCCGATGCATAACCCCTACTTTTCTACACTTTTTATTATATTTGTGCATTAAGTTTTAAGGAGTTGAATGAAACCCACTTGCATATATATATCTTGATCCTATGAGTCTTACTAGTATGATAGGATATGGTTTAGGTATTGGTGGGTGTAAGAAGTTGTATCCTACAGCCAACGGGACATAGCTTGGTTACACTATTTTCCCTATCTGTGTCGATTCAGGACTGGCCGTTGCATTGGACTCTAGGCAAGTCACAGACTTAGTATCCCGAGCACATACTTGGGTATGGGCGTAGGGAAGACTTTTTACTCTCTTGTCATGGGTTTTGGCTCTTTTCGGACTGACTGTCACGGTGGTTTTTGGGTGGAGGTCCTTACACCACAATGAGTTCGAGACTCAGGGCTGGGGGCTTGGAGTCCCAGTTTAGATAGAGGCCTAGACCCTATGATAGGAGGGTAGTGGGTGAAAGGATCAAGATACCCAAGAGGGGGGGGGTGAATTGGGCTAATTCTAAATTTTCTTGCAATAATTAAATCCTACGGTTAGCCCAATTAACCCCTTGTGCCTAGAAAAGTGTTTCTATTAATCTAACGCACAAAGGACTTGCAACTTATATTCCAAACTTACTCTAGCATGGCAATTCTATGAATGTAAAAACAAGTATTGAATTGCTCAAAGTAAATACTCAAAGTAAATGCTCAAAGTAAATAGAGAGAGAGAGAGAGAGGAACGCGGCGATGTTTTACTGAGGTATCAGAGAGTCGCCACTCCCCACTAGTTATCATTGGAGCACCCGCGCAAGGGTGTAGCTCCCCCTTGATCAGCGCAAGGATCAAGTGCTCTCTATGGGTTGATTCTTCGACACTTCATCGTGGTGAATCACCCACAACCACTCACAACTTGAGTTGGGTCACCCACAAGCTCCATCGGGTGATCACCAAGCTCCCAATCACCACCAAGCCATTTAGGTGATGGAGATCACCAAGAGTAACAAGCACGAACTCTCACTTGACCACACAAAGCCTAATGAGAATGGTGGATGCACACTTTGCTACTCTTGATTCACTAATGAGGCTACTCTCTTGGATTCTCAAATCTCAATCACCTCACTAGGACCTTGCTCTTCTTAGCACTCACAAATATGTTTCTCAGCTGTTGGAATGAGCAAAAGTACCTCCACACATGAGTGGAGCTTCTATTTATAATAGGGGCTAAAAAATGAACCGTTATGTGCCTCTACGGGGTGATCGGATGCTCCGGTCATGTTGACTGGATGCTCCAGTCAGTTCAATCCACACACCAGTGATTAAGTGTTGACCGGACGCTGGCAGCGTTCGATCATCACTGACCGGACATGTCTGGTTGCATTTAATCCTCACTAGAACCTTACTGTATTCGACTAGACGTTGAACCCCTAGGGTCCGGTCAGTACTGACTGGACGCGTCCGACTGTAGATTTTCTCTTCTAGAACCTTACTAGAGTCGATCAGACACTGGCCCTCTGCGTCTGGTCACTCGACCACTCAACGTCTGGTCACGCTAGATGCAATCTCCTTGATCAAATGAACTGACCAGACCCTACAACCAGCGTCCAGTCTGACCGAAGCCAGCGTCCAATCCGACTAGAGCTAGCATCTGGTCCAACTAGAGCCAGCGTCCGGTCAGCATTTGACCCTCCATTCACTTCCAACTCTCGATCATATATGAATAAAGTTTGCTCCAAAGGATCATAGGGCTATTGTGGAGCTACCTAGTGCTAGTTTTAATAAGTGTGCACCACACCTAACTCACTAGACTCATCTATGTCAAGCTACCTATCCATACCCCCCTTAATAGTACGGCCAAAGAAAAAATAAAGTCCTAAACTACTCTAAGTGTCTCTCCAACTCCAATCAACACTTAGAACTAGTCATCCTTAACCTTGTCGTCCATCCTTTGAAAATCGAAACGATTTCCATCGTAGGGGCATGACCACCTTGATTGCTCAATTAATCTCCATTATCATGAACTTAGTTGCCTCTACAAAACACATGTTAGTCATAGTAATCTTGTATTGTCATTAATCACCGAAACCCAACTAGGGGCCTAGATGCTTTCAATCTTCCCCTTTTTGGTGATTGATGACAATACCACCTAGAGTATGTGAAAGAGTTGAGGTTTTTATCATGCTTGGATCATATAAGCTTTTGTCAATAAGAACAAAAGGTTAGGCGAGCTTATATAAACCAAGCCAACATGATGTACTCAAAAGATATGAAATAAGCATGAGTATAAGTAATAAAACTCATTTGCATCGGAGTATAAACGTGGAAGCAAGGCAAATGAGCATAACACAAGTGATATAACATATAAGTAGTTATGAAGTAGAGAGCACACATGTTATATATCACAATTACATAGATATCACTATCACATAGATATAGTTTAATGCATGAAGGTAAACACACGAATGCATAACAGTAATAGTGTATCACACAAATAAAACTCCAAATGTATATAATAGACTAATAGCTAACTAGGCTCCCCCTAAAAGTCGCTCCCCCTGAGTCTACATACTCAAACCCTCTCCCCCTTTGGCGTCAAACACCAAAATCTAAGGGTCGGTCGGTGAGGCTGCAGCAGACGAGTTGGGCGCTGAGGTACAAGGGGCAAGCTAGAACTGGGCGCTATCATCATCTGACCCTAAGCTCTATACTAACTAACCCTCTATAGCTAGAAGCGTCACTGAAGTGGTCTGGGTCTAAGCTGGGGTAGGTGCAGCCTATGATGCTGCTGGTATGTCTGTCGTAGGATCTAAAGATGCGACAGAAGAAGGGAGCCTCTGAGTAGTCATGGCGACGGGAGCTGCTATAGAAGGACCTAGGGTATGCATATGTGGCGGTGTAGGCATCCCTATCAACTTGCTAAAAGATGCTCCAAGACTCCTAGAGACTGACATGTCAGGCACAAATAGCGAGGGTGACTGATCCGGTGTGAAGCCCATCTGAAGTGGTGTGAACTGTGGGGCTACCACTGGTGAGGATAACCACTGGGACACCTGTACTGTGGGAGAAGCGAACGAAGCTGGAGGCTGTCCCTGACTCTAAAGCCCACTAGGTTGTACTGTTGGAGTCATCATAGTGGTAGTAGGCTGACTAATCTAGGGCGGAGGGTGTGGCTGTGGGGCCCCAATGGCTATCACTACATGCTGCATGAATTCCAAAAGCTATTGTTGCATGAGTAACTACTGCTGATGCATCTGCTGCTGCTGCTGGAGGACCTGCTACTGTCGCTGGAACTCATCCTGACAAGCCTAAAACTATGCAAAGTTGGCAGTGCTCTCCTGAGCCTGTCTAGCCTAATCCTACTACATCCGCTCAAGGATAGCAATCAAAGCAGGGTCTGTCTATGGTGTAGGTGGAGCAGAGCTAGAACTATCGGCCTCTGCATCATGCCTGTGTGGAGGCATCTAAGGAATAGGCTGGTAGTCATTGTCTGAGCTGTCACTAGGCTCGCTCACCTCCTGCTGTGCCTCAAGCTGCTCCTGCTCAGTAGCTGCTATGCCTCTAATGATCTCATCCTACTAAGCTGTAGACTTTGGTATATCTGGATGATGACGAGGCTGACTGGGTGCCTGTGGCATGCTATGCCTAATCCTCTATGCCATGTTATAAGCAGGGAACTCGGTGGTGGCACCTCTGTACTTTGCAACCATCTCTAGTGACCTAACTGTCATTGCCTTAAGGATAATGAAAGTGATCCAGTGAGCATAGGGTACCTACCTACGACCCTTGAAGCCCTCAGCTATCATGTCCTCCATCTTAGATAGAAGAAGATCCCAAACATCAAACATTGTCTACTACATCAGGGCGTTGAGAAGCCATAGCTGGATACATGTCAGGCCCTCCCTGTATCCCATCCTGGAAAGCAGTGTCCTCCTCATAATAGCCTCTAGAACTCGAGCAGTTGGAGTAAGATCACTAGGGTTCCTATGTGAGCCCTCGCCAAAAGGCTCCATGAAGCAGTGTTGCACAAGATCTATAGGGGGCACCAAACCACCATGAGGACACCTGGGAGGCACTGTCTATCCATAATAGACCTCATGTAACTTGACTGGCTGCTCTTGTAGCCTTAGTATCTCCCTGACCCTCTGACTCGTTAGTCGGTAGTCTCTGCCTCAGAATGCAAAGTGAATAAAGTTATGGTGCGGGTCAACAAAGAGAGAAGCATAGAACTGATGAACCCATGATGGTACATATAGTCCTGTCTGTCCAATCAAATTAGTTAGCCCCAGTAGATATGCAAGGTAGGGGCAAATATGCTCTCCAGCTGCTGCTACTATAGCCTCAATGCTATAGACTCTCTGAGATCTAAAAACTGCTCCACTATTTAGATATACATTATAGAAGTCCTCCTGCAGGGGTGTATAGAATCTCTCTGATGCTCTCTCATCCCTCCTAGGTGAAAACCACACCTCGAAGTCCACGAATCTCAGCTATTGCACCTGCTTGGCCATGGTGGCCCTCAAGTCAAGATGGGTCACTAGAGGTGGACCCTATAGTCGAGGTGGTGGACGAGAACCCCTGTGCTGAGTGGCTAGCCTTAGTGAAACTAGAACATGGGTATGACTAGAGCGGCATAACTATGGCTAGGGTGCCAGCTCTATCTCCTCAGCCTGCTGACCTGCTCACCCTCCTAAGACTACTATGACGGCTGTCCCTCCTATGTCTCCTGAGCTAGTTGAGGCTCCTAAGTCTACTGTGGCACCTGCTGTGACTCCCCATATGGATGACTCTCATCAATAGCATGATGCCTTCCAGCAATCATGATAGTCCTAGGTGCACCACCATGAAGGCGCTCAACTAGCTCGATTCTAGCCCTTACGTCTGGTGAAAGCGGCTGATCTGCAATGATAACTCCACTACGGGCACCTCCTCTCTCGGCATGCTCTGTGACCTCTACAACTGTTGCTGCTCTCGCTGTCTCTGCATTAGGGTACTTGTGCTTCTTTGATGCAACCTTCTTCGTCGCCTTGCCTTTAGGACCTATAGGCAGGCGAGGCGGAGGCCTCCGATCATCATCTCCTGGACCACCACCAACATTCTTGGTGCGAGCCATCTGATCTAACTAGAACCACTACCACTGACAAGATCAACTATCCACTAACACTATCGAGGCTTGGCCTAGATTCGTACTCGTGAGCTTGGCTCTAAGTTAACTGTCAACTGCAACTGACACCTCAATGACACCGACTCACTACATGATGGAATAGATAGATATACGAATAAATACGATATTTCTAATAGATACAAAACCCTAAGAGAGCAAGCAATGTAGGTATGAAATTGAAGTGACTGGCTTGCTACCTGACGAACTGATAATCCGAGAAGAGAAGAGATGTCATGCGGGGGAACCTTTGGAACCGGCTAGGGTTAGGGTGGAGCAGTGAATTGATAGCCCTAGATGCAATTGAAGTCTAAGCTTTGAAACCGATCTAAATCAAGAGCAAAGCAAGGTGGGTGGTAGGGCATGGCCTTACCGGCGTGGAGCAATGGGTGAGAATAGCACTGCGGTTGTGAATCTCGGTGACATGGACTAACGGTGGTGCTAGGGCACTGGAGCATGGCTCGGCGGTGCTGGTAAGCAAGCAAGGCAGCATGGCTACTGTTGGCGGCGTGTGGGCACGGCAAGGACACGCGGCGGCGCAGATGATGCACGGGAAAAATGGCACGACAGAGCTCGAGCAACGTAGATGAGCGGGACAACACTGGAGCATGGCAAGCGCGCGAGTTGGCAGTGGCGCTAGGGCATAGGACGGTGCGGCTATGGTGGCTCACGGCGGTGGCGCGGGGGCAAGCGGTGGCGTGGAGCTCGAGCGGGCATGGCGGAGCTTGCTGTGGGGCGGCGATGTTGGCTAGGGTGCGGTGTGGGGGTACGGCAAGGACCGATTGGCTTTATATGGGTTCCCCGATGCGACAAAATAGGAAACAGATTAAGAGATTGAGATCCGCATGATTCCTACTGACCAGATGCTCTGGTGGTAGCGACTGGACGCTACCACCTAGTGTCCGATCGATTCCAGAGAGGTCCAAATCCTCCGGAATCGTGACCGGACATGTTCGGTGGACACCGACCGGATGCAGCCAGAGTCCAGTCACCTCGCCTTAACGTCTTCATCATCGACCGGATGCTGGGAAAACACTGTTTCAGCGTCTAGTCACTCCTTCATAGCGAGTTCACCTCATGTGAACTGACTGGACGCTGGACTTTAGAGTCCCGTGCAGCGTCCGATCACTCTTTCCAGTAAATCTTCAATGTTCCTTCGCGCTACCTGTTCCCAATCATGTCCTAACTCAAATAAGATCCAAATAAACACCAGTTGGGACTTATGTGAGTGACCTCTCTCAAACCCTCAAGTTTTTCAAAATATTTTGCCTTAGGCCATAATTCTTTTTAAGAAAATAGGCGAAAAGAGGGCGATTTGAAGACAAACGACAAAACAACATTCATACATATGTAATACTTGAATGTAAATCTAGTTGCTTGTCAAGGTTGATCCAAGGTTATGCTTCTTCACACGCTTTTCGATGGTTATCTTAACCATGTTAGACAAGCCCTATATGCAATATAAAGTATTAAATATGTTGTATATTACAATGCAATGCAAGGGACAACACAAGCTCAATTTGTAGTGAAGTTACTAAAATCAAGCACATTTAGTTCATTCCGCAATCTACAAAATGTTGCCTCATCTAGCAGTTTAGTGAAGATATCCGCCAATTGATCCTCGGTCCTTACACCTTCTAGTGATATATCATTTTTAGCAACATTATCTCTAAGAAAGTGATGACGGATATCTATGTGCTTGGTGCATGAGTGTTGAACCGGATTATTTGCAAGTTTTACCACACTTTCATTGTCGCACAAAAGAGGTACCTTTTCTAGAACTACACCATAGTCTAGCAAAGTTTGTTTTATGTATAATATTTGTGCATAATAAGCACCCATGGCAATGTATTCTGCTTCAGCGATGGACAAAGCCATACTATTTTGTTTCTTGGAGGACCAAGACACAAGTGATCTACCAAGCAAATGGCACCCTCCGGATGTGCTTTTTTTATCAACTTTGCAACCGGCATAATCCGAATCGGAATAGCCAATTAATTCAAATATAGCTCTGTTGGGATACCATAGGCCAATGCTTGGTGTGTGCTTAAGATACCTAAGGATTCTTTTTATGGTAATTAAATGTGTTTCCTTAGGATTAGCTTGAAATCTAGCACACATACACATACTAAACATGATGTTGGGCCTAGATGCGGTTAAATATAACAAGCTACCAATCATGGAATGATAGAGAGTTTGATCAACCAGGTTACCTCTCTCATCTAGGTTGAGATGTCCATTGGTAGGCATTGGTGTCTTGATTGGCTTACATTCATCCATCTTGAATCTTTTGAGAAGATCTTTTGTGTATTTCTCTTGAGAGATGAAGATGTATTCTTTTATTTGCTTGACTTGAAAACCAAGAAAGAATATAAGCTCACCAATCATTGACATCTCGAACTCCTTTGATATCAATTCACCAAATTCTTTGCATGAGTCTTCATTTGATGATCCAAAGATGATATCATCAACATATACTTGACAAATGATGATATGCCCATCAAGCTTTTTGGTGAATAGTGTGGTGTCGACCTTCCCAATGGTGAAGCCCTTCTCAATGAGGAAGTCCCAAAGGCGCTCATACCAAGCTCTTGGGGCTTGCTTAAGCCCATATAGTGCCTTGGACAACCTATAAACATGATTAGGATATCTAAGGTCTTCAAACCTAGGAGGTTGATCAACATAGACTAGTTCATTAATAAAGCCATTTAAAAATATACTTTTCACATCCATTTGATATAGTTTCATTTCATGATGTGATGCATATACAAGTAGGATACAGATGGCTTCTAATCTTGCAACCGGTGCAAAGGTCTCTCCAAAATCCAAACCTTCAACTTAGGAGAACCCCTTTGCAACTAGTCTTGCCTTGTTCCTCACAACAACACCTTGATCATCTTGCTTATTGTAGAACACCCATTTTGTTCCAATGACTCTTGCACCTTTTGGTCGCTCTTCAAGAGTCCAAACTTCATTGCGAGTGAAGTTGTTCAACTCTTCATGCATGGCATTGATCCAATCCGGATCTTTAAGAGCTTCTTCTATCTTGGTAGGCTCATAGCAAGAGATAAAAGAGTGATGAGCAATAAATGAAGCAAGTTTTTGAGATCGAGTCATTACACCCTTTGATGGACTCCCTATGATCAGATCTTGTGGATGATCTTATAGGAGAGGTGTATTTCTTCTATTGACCACTTGAGGAGGAGGTTGTGGAGCATCAACATCTTATGCTTGTACCACCATTTGCTCATGGGAGACATGAGTGTCTTCATTTTCTACTCTCCTATCTTTTTCACCATCTTGTGGTACACTTGATGAAGAGGGTGGATCTATCACTTGTACATCATCTTCATCATCTTTAGGCTTGATATCTCCAACTAGAATGTTCTTCATAGCCTCCCTCAATAGTTCATCACCTACATCATCAAGATTCTCATGTGCTCCTTAGGAGCCATTAGATTCATCAAATTCCACATCATATGTTTTTTCAACCAAGCCGGTGGCATGATTAAATACTCTATATGCTTTGGACTTTGATGAGTAACCAACAAGAAAACCAATATCACAACATCTTTGGAACTTCCTTAGGTATTGCCGCTTCTTGTAGATGTAGCATTTGCAACCAAACACCCTAAAGAAGGAGACATCCGGCTTCTTCCCTGTAACACCCTAAAATTTGTTTCTTTTGAAAATAGGTTTCAAATGATTTATTTCTGAATTTTATGCTCATGAAACATAGGAAAATAAAAAATTCATTAATTTAAAATTTATCATAAGGTAGAAACATGTTTGTTGCATTCATGCCGATTGCACCTCGTGTTTTTATGTGCAAAATGTGTGTTTTTTTACGTTTAGGAGACGAATATCTATCTCTAGGAATTTTTTAGCTTCTTTCTAGAATTTAATTCCTACCTCCTTCACCTTAATCTTTATGTTCCAAGTTCCCAACAATATTTTTATGAGCTCCAAATACTTTATTTGGGTTCATCATGTTCCAAAGTGTCTCTGGGAAATTTCCCCAAATTTTCGAAGGTCTCGGCGTATTTTTCATGGCTTAAATATCAATTCTGGACTTTTCTAGAATTATTTTATCCATGAAATTAATTAATTCCGAAAATAATAAATCTCTCATTTTTTTCCAATGCTCAAAGCCCATGTGCAATAATCCTAATAAATCCTAAAGGCCCATGGATTTATTTACTAATGAGCTTTAATGATTATTTAGGCCCATTAGTAAATACGGAGGGTGCAACGTCAATTAGTACCATATCACTAGTTGACGTGGATGTGGGAAGTTTTTCTTCCTATATATATCAACCAATCCCTTAGGCAAAGCACACCAAAACTACCGTAAGGGGAGCCCCTAGTTTGGGAAATCCCTCGTGTAGCAAATTATATTTTTCCCTCCTTCCCTCGCTGTCGCCGTCGCCGTCGCCGCCGCCGTCACCGCTGTTCACCACACCGTTGCCGAGGTTCGAATCGAGGTGATGAATCTGTCGATGTTTCCCTTCTTTCCTCCTTTTGCCCCATAGCTCACACAACACACAGTATTGCCGAGCTCTTGTAGGAAGCCGTCATCCATCCGTCGAGCCTAGAGCCGCTTCACTTGTTCTTTCTCGTTCTCAGCGTTGCTCACGCCGCCACCGAGTTCTTCATCACTTGTCGTCCTGCCTACTGCCGTGATGTCTTCCTTATCTGCCATCGAGATTCTAGCAGCTGCTTCCACAAGCAGGTGACACCAGCTACCGATCCATGGCCAGGAGGGTAGAGGAATCCTTTGTAGCACCCGGTTTTAAAGATAAAACTAGATACACACTATATGTGAGCCTAGGAAGTCAAATCTCACATATAGCCACAAATAAGGGTAATATCAAGAGACAATACTTATTACATAACGTATTAGTAAAAGAAAAGTACCCTTAGAGTATAGACAGTGAAAAGTTGACTCCGATCTTCTAGCAAAGACTCCAAATCCACAGGGACGACTGACTGGTTGACCACAAGTCTAATTCCTCCAAACCAGCAATCTAGTACCCATCCGGGATTTTTATCCAATGTATAGAAAAATAAAGCAAGCGTAAGTATATGTTGTACTTAACAATTATATCATGGGGTTCATGAGGCTTAAAAGGGCTGACACTGGTTTAACTGCGATTAGCTTTAATAGATCATCTTTTTAAGCAGTTGGGTGGCAAAGAATTTATCATTTCCATAAACACATGATCAGGTAAACATGAATAATGTATAGCATAAATAGTTAATCATTAGTACCATTATCCATTAGTGATTATCTCTATTCCATAAGGGTCCAAGGCCGCTTGTATTCGTGAGCACGGCTGTTATAACAATTTTATACTCTACAGAGGTTGTACACGTTCATTGTGAGTTGTGATTTACCCTTTCGCCCGAGGTAGCTATTCTCTTGACCCACTTCCAAGAAAGGTCGGTAGGGTTCACTATGAAGCCTCTCAAAGAATTCATCTAACAAGTTAGGGCCGCTAGGCGTATGTGGCCCATCTCTAGGAGTGGCACGCGTGGGCATCACAGCACGGTACACACTTCCTAGCAGCAAAGAAAACATACCCTGCGCCTCAAAGGTAACCACTAACAAGCTAGAAAAGATCCTCATACTGAGCTAAAGCTAGAGCCATATGGCCTTTATAGCTGTACTGTAAGTTCCGGATGATCGCTTATAGATAAGTCATTAGGGAAAGGAATCTGAAGCATATAAACACTCCAGCCCCCTGTTTCCATGTTACTAAAAAGTCATGTTTTAAAGTTTATTGCATATACCATTAGTCAAGTTACAAGATCATAGTTTTGATTAAGCACTAGCAAAAACTATCCCATGTAATATCCCAAAGGTATCAAGGAATCCAGGATATCAATTAGCTAGGGAATTTACCATAGTTGCCAAGGTAAACACATGCATCATGAATAAAATGATTAATGGTGAATAGGTATCAAGGATGGTCCCATGCTATACTTGCCTTACACACCGATCCTTCGGTAAGCTTTATTCTTCGATGTCCTTCTTCTTCTTCTTGGATCACCATGTGTATCTCACGGACTGGTCAATCATAGAACACCACACAAACATCTATACACATACATGCATAGCATACAGTTGTGTTGACACCGTTTTTTGCACGTGTCAAAATAATCGGAATGGACTAATCGGCAAGGGGAAAGTTATTGAATACTTTGATAGCCGATGAAAGATGGTTTGTAAAGATGGTTGCCGATAGCTGGTGATGGTCGATGGAAAGGTTGATTTGGACTCGGGCGTTGCCGATGAGGTTGGAGGTGTTATTGTCGATGCCGATGAAGGGAGGCTTGAGGACTACTGCCAATGAAACATGGAGTATGCCGATGAAGGGAGGCTTGAAGACTACTGCCGATGAGACAGGGAGTATGCCGATGAAGGAAGACTTGAAGACTACTGCCGATGAAATAGGGAGTATGCCGATGGGAAGGAGGACAGTGAGATTTCCATCGTAATTGAGGCGGACAGGGAAATAGATAGGAGTTGATTTCCTTTTCTGTATTTGTTAGGTTATGATTCATGTAAGAGTCACGTGTTTCCTTAGATATGGGATTGGTGTCCTAGTTGTGCTTGGTTGTGTCTCTTTAGATCAGGGTATAAATATAGAGTAAGGGGCAATGTAATAAATATATCAATCAATATCAAAACCAACTTTTACTCCTATTTGCATCTACTTACTTTTCGGCGACTTCGTCAATTTGCATATTTTTCCTTTTTTACGAGTTCTCATTGATTCGGCGAGCTGCATCGCTTCAGTGCGACCTTCGGCGATTCTCGAGTTCCGCGTGAGCACCTTTTGGCCGTGACTTCCGGGCGTATCACTGTTGTCAGGACCAAAGTGTTCGTATCTTCATCCTTGTCGATTATCAGGTCAAATCGACTGGCACGCTTTGGATATCGATTCGGGTATTAGCCCTTTGTGTTTGCAGATCCACTTTTGCATCAACACATCTTTTGGCACGCCCAGTGGGACCAATCAATCAATATGTTCAATTCCGAGGTCGATTCAGGGAACATTATCGCAGTATCAGAAGAAGATCTCAAGGAAGAACAGAGGCAGGCTATGGAAAAGGCTGTAGAAGAATACAAGCAGCTTTGTCTGAGATCGTTTAGCTTGAACAAGAGTGGACAAGTCATCCAGAAGCAAGATTTGCCGTTGCCTCGGCAGGTTACCTTTGACTCCAATCCTGGTAAACTTCAAGAGATGGTTAATTCTGCAGTAAATCATGCTTTGATTAATCATTCCAATGTGCTGTCCAATACTGTTCATAATGCTATGGTTCGAACTCTCAAAGAAGGACAAGCGGCACCACATTACGTTGGGCCTGCCTATCATCAACCAGAGCTGGCATCTGTCAAAACTCCATCGGCTCCTTCGGCCGTTGTGGGTACAGAAGTTACTTCCCCTCCAGTATTGTCAGGCTCACCTAATATTCAATCTACACCGATACAATCAGATCAGGTACTACCAGGAGGGCGAATTCAGCTTAATACAGATCTATCGGCATCAGCTATGTCAGGCCCTGTGTCTCAGAATAGCCAGATTCCTACTAATTGGTGGGGATATGGCATGCCTCCAGAGTCATCTGCTTTCAATCCTAGATTACCTCAAGTGTTTGATGCAGTAGGAAGAGCGCCTATATTATCGGCCGTTTCGCCGATGGCTCAAGTGCCTCAATATGCCGCGACTACTTCTGCGCAACCAACTCTAGGAGGTTTCCAGATGCCTATGGTTCAAACATTCAATTCAAGCCCATCGGCGAGCTTACTGCCGATGCAGCAGAAAGCCCCTGCTATGAGTTAAACTGGGGTTCAGTTCATGCCTCAAACCAGTTATAATTATCCAACAATATCAGCAAATTACCAGCCATCGGTAAGTTTTGTACCGATGAGTTCTAATAATGATTGGTCAGGACAGTTGCCTGTTCAACATACAGTTCAGCGAAATCAGCAGGTTGCAGGGATTCAACAAGGTCATATGCAAGCTGGTTTCCAGAATCAACCATCGGCAGCCCAGCCGATGAATCCTTTCCAACAAGCTAATGGACCACAAGTAACGGCAAATATGCCGATTGCTGGAGATCGTGGGCTACAAAGATATGTGGAGGGATGTCAGCAGGCACCTCCTGTAGAAATTCAACCAGTTCGTCAGCAGGAGGTTGATGCTTTTTGGGCCGATAAGATAGCATAAATTGTGAAGGATCAGTTTGGGATAAAGCCTAAGGTCAATACTTATTCTTATCGAACTCCATACCCTCCTGCATACGATTTAATTCCTCACCCAAATCGGTACAAGGTACTGGATTTCACTAAATTCTCTGGGCAAGATGATACATCAACAATGGAACATGTCAATCGTTTCATTATTCAATGTGGAGAGGCAGCTAACAGAGATGAATTAAGAGTTCGATTATTTTCATCATCTTTGTCTGGATCAGCATTTACATGGTTCATTTCATTACCACCAAATTCTATTATTACTTGGGTTGATTTAGAAAAACAATTCCATAAGTATTTCTTTGCTGGAATCCATGAAAAGAAGCTTACCGATTTAGTAAAATTAAGACAGCGTAATGATGAATCGGTAGAGAGCTTTGTACAAAGGCTACGAGATGTAAAAAATAAGTGCTACAGCCTGGTGCTGGATGATCGGCAGCTTGCCGATCTGGCTTTCCAAGGGTTATTGCCACATCTTAAGGACAGATATGCTTCTCAGGAGTTTGAAAGCCTCAGTCATCTTGTGCAAAGGATCTCTGATCAAGATACTAGGGTTTTTGAACCTAAAAAGAACTAGAGTAAAAAGGTATCATTTGTTGAAGAAGTAGGGGATTCTGACTCTGATGAAGAACCAGTTATCGGCTTAGCTGAGTGGGTTAAGAATAAAAAGCCGATATCATGTCCCTTTGGTCAAAAAGAGCCAGAAAAGTTTACCTTTGATATCACCAAGGCTGATAAAATATTTGATCTTCTGCTTCAAGAGGGCCAAATTAAGCTATCACCTAATCATGTGATCCCATCGGCAGAAGAGTTGAAGAAGATTTTGTACTGCAAATGGCACAATGCAACTTCACACAGTACAAATGAGTGCAAGGTATTCAGGCAACAGTTACAATCGGCTATTGAATCTGGGAGAATTAAGTTTGGTACTTCCAAGACCCAGAAGCCGATGAAAATTGATCAACACCCTTTTCCAGCAAATATGTTGGATGCCAAAGGAAAGACCAAGGTATTGACGTCAGAGGCTGCTGAGAAAAACGCGTCAGTAGACCCCCAACATCGGATAACTACCGATGATGCAAAGAGTAAAGGTTTGCTAGGAGAAAGCAGTAGTTCCAAAAATCCTCCTCGACCTGGCATTGTGATTACTCATCGAAGGCAGCAGGAGGGTTGGCGTCAACGTAATGACCGATATCGGCAACAGCAAGAAATGAGACGTCAGGAAGAGTGGAATCGACATAAAGATCATTGGAGATGTCCGTTTTTCATCCATTGCTGGGAAGAAGGTATTAAATTGCCAACTGTTGAAAATTGCCCTGAGTGTAATGGTTATTACGGAGTCAATCGTTCAGAAAGGAGGTTTCAACGTGGTAATCAGGGTTTGTCTATCAATGAGCCGATCAAAGGCAGAGCATCAGTGCATGATCGGCTGGGGGGCAGACTTAGTGTACATGAGAGGCTTGGTAAACGCGCTGGATATTTTCCAAGGAATCAAGAGGAGCTTGAGGAGATGGCAAACGCAAGAGTTCCCGATGAGGAAATATTCTACAGGGACCCTAATATACGTCGTGTAGAACCAACTAGGACTTGTTATCAGCCGGTTTGGAAAACCAAGTTTCCTCGATGGTGCCCAGAGGGTCTGACAAAGACGCAGAGAAGGAGGATGCAACGTGAGCGTCAGGAGGATTTATACCAAGAGGAAAATTCCTCCAATGAGAGGCCTGGTCATCAGCAGTGGCAGGTAAAACACAAAAATAAGGGTCCATCGGCAGATGTTAATATGGTATTCATGTTGCCGATGGAGTTTCTGGCACTATCTGATAATGAGGAAGAAGTTGTTCTCTCTGATCAAGTAGCTCAGTTAACACTAGATCCAATGATGGCTGTTTTTGAGAAACCTACCGATGACGAGAGATAGCATCTTAAGGCTTTATTTGTGAAGGGCAGAGTTGATGGGCAGCCTGTGTCTAAGGTACTTATTGATGGAGGGGCTGCGATTAATATTATGCCTTACGTGATGTATCGGAAACTTGGTAAAGGAGATCAAGATTTGACCAAAACCGATATGATGTTGAAAGATTTTGAAGGCAATGTATCACCGGCTAAAGGGGCAGTGTGCGTTGAATTGACCATCGGCAGCAAAACCTTGCCAACGACGTTCTTTGTTATCAACGGCAAGGGTGCATATAATCTGCTTCTAGGGAGGGATTGGATTCATGCTAATTGTTGTGTTTCTTCTACAATGCATCAATGCCTCGTACAGTGGATTGGGGATAAGATTGAGGTCGTCCCTGGTGATTCTTCTTATATCATCGCATCGGCAGAATCAGATACTTATGAGCGAACTAAATGCATATCAGGAGAAGCTTGGGAAAAAGAGTTCCTTAGAGTTGCTGATTATGAAATTCCACCGATCCAAGCAGTCGGTTCTGAAGAGGAGTTTTAATGGATAGGTTTGCCGATGATGGAAAATTAGGTCAAGGGTTCACATCGGCAGATGATTTAGTAGAAGTAGATATCGGTGATGGTGATAGGTCAAGACCTACTTTTATTAGTGCTAAGTTAGATTCCAAGTGTAAGCAGCGAATAACAGATTTGTTAAAAGAATATAAAGATTGTTTTGCTTGGGATTATACTGAGATGCCTGGATTAGACCGATCGATAGTTGAACATCGGTTACCTATCAAATCTGGATTTCGGCCACATCAGCAGCCAGCGCGCCGATGCAACCCTAATGTACTTCCTGACATTAAGGCCGAAATAACTAAATTAATTGAAGCAAAGTTTATTCGGCAATGTCGATACGCAGAGTGGATCTCTAATGTGGTTCCTGTTTATAAGAAAAATGGAAAACTTCGTGTCTGTATTGATTTCAGGAATCTCAACAAAGCCACACCGATGGATGGCTATCCAATGCCGATTGCTGATTTGTTGATTGATGCTGTGGCTGGACATCGAATTATCAGCTTTATGGATGGTAATGCAGGTTACAATCAAATATTCATGGCTGAGGAAGATATTCCCAAGACTGCTTTCAGATGTCCAGGTCATGTGGGGTTGTTCGAGTGGATAGTCATGACGTTTGGTTTGAAAAATGCCGGTGCTACTTATCAAAGGGCTATGAACTTTATTTTTCATGAGTACATCGGCACATTAGTGGAGATCTACATTGATGATGTAGTGATTAAGTCTAGAGATATCACAGCACATTTAGCCGATCTGCGAAAGATACTGGAGTGCACAAGGAAGCATGGATTGAAGATGAATCCTAATAAATGTGCATTCGGTGTATCGGCAGGACAATTCTTGGGTTTTATGGTGCATCAGCGGGGCATTGAAATCAGTAGGAAGTCTATTGATGCAATTAACAAGGTGATTGCTCCTGCCAATAAGACTGAATTGCAATCTTTGATCAGTAAGATTAATTTCATTAGAAGATTCATATCTAATCTGTCGGGTAAGATCAAGGCTTTCAGCCCACTACTTAAATTGAAAGCTGATCAGGAATTTGTATGGGGAGTTGAATAGCAATTAGCCCTTGATGAAATTAAGAAATATTTATCAAATCCTCCAGTGCTAGTTCCACCTCAACATGGGAAGCCTTTCAGGTTATATTTGTCAGCTGATGATGCAGTTATCGGTTCAGCTCTTATTCAAGAATTTGAAGGGAAAGAACGTGTTATTTATTATTTGAGCAGAAGATTAGTGGATGCTGAGACGAGGTATTCGGCTATCGAAAAATTGTGTCTGTGCTTATACTTTTCTTATGTCAAATTAAGGCATTATTTGTTATCTGCCGAATGTACGGTCATATGCAAAGACGATGTGGTCAAGTATATGCTGTCGATGCCGATATTAAGTGGTAGAATCGGCAAATGGATTTTAGCATTATCAGAATTTGAACTACGCTACAAATCAACTAAGGCAGTTAAAGGGCAAGTGATGGCTGATTTTGTCACTCAGCATTGTAATACGGTGGACTCTCTGGGGATTGCTCCCTGGACACTTTTCTTCGATGGATCCACATGTGGTGAAGGGGCAGGTATCGGCATTGTGTTAATTTCACCTCAAGGAAAGAAGTATGAGTTTTCATTGCCGATTGTTGCTACAGCGACAAATAATCAAGCTGAATACCAATCCTTGATAAAGGGGTTAGAATTGCTGAAGGAGATACGTGCCGATGTTGTTGAAATCTTTGGTGATTCTATGCTAGTTATAAATCAATTGGCTGGAATTTATGAATGCCGAAGTGAAGCTTTGATTTCGTATTATGAAAGGTGTTTGCAATTATTGAAAGGATTTAGAGATTTTCGTCTTGAACATATCTCTCGATTGCATAATGAGGAAGCTAATCGACTAGCTCAGCATGCTTCAGGGTATCAGCCTATTCAGGAAGTGCTAACATCGGCAGTTGATACCGATGACTGGAGGAAGGAGATTGTCGATTATTTAAAGGATCCATATAGAAAGGTTGAGAGACGTATAAGGTTCCAAGCTACCAAATATGTGCTCCTCGATGATGAATTATATTATCGAACTATAGATGGAGTTTTACTCAGATGTGTTAGCAATGATGAATCGAAAAGCTTGATGGGTGAAATTCATGAAGGAGTATGTGGGGCACATCAATCGGCTTTCAAGATGAAATGGATGATCAGAAGGAATGGGTACTATTGGCCGACTATTCTTGAAGATTGTTTTAAATATTTTAAGGGATGCCAGGGGTGTCAAAAGTTTGGTAATATTCAAAGAGCGCCTGCATCGGCTATGAATCCTATAATCAAACCATGGCCGTTCCGGGGATGGGCTATTGATCTCATTGGTCAGATTTATCCGCCATCGAGTAAAGGACATAAGTTTATTCTGGTTGCTACCGATTATTTCACAAAGTGGGTTGAGGCAATTCCTTTAAAAAAGGTGACATCGGTCAATATGATTGATTTTGTGAAAGAGCATATTGTTTACCGATTTGGTATTCCTCAGACTATCACTACCGATCAGGGTACTATGTTTACATCAGGAGAATTTGATGAGTTTGCTGTAGGTATGGGAGTTAAAATTTTAAATTCTTCTCCATATTATGCTCAAGCTAATGGTCAAGCTGAGGCTTCTAACAAAGGGATCATCAAACTCATTAAGCGCAAAATTGAAGAAAATCCTAGGAGGTGGCATACAGTATTAAATGAAGCCTTGTGGTCATATCGGATGTCATATCATGGTGCAACCAAAGTAACGCCTTATCAGTTAGTATATGGACACGATGCAGTATTGCCTTGGGAAATTAAGGTTGGCTCTAGACGAATACGTTCTCAAAATCAGCTGACAACCGATGATTATAATACTCTTATGAAGGATGAGTTGGAAGATGTGGCGGGTCATCGGTTAAGGGCTTTAGTTAGTATCGAAGAAAATAAGAAAAGAGTAGCTAGATGGTATGACAAGAAGGTGAAAGTAAAAGAGTTTGCCGATGGAGATCTGGTCTGGAAATTGATTTTACCGATTGGGACTAAAAGTTCAAAGTTTGGAAAGTGGTCTCCTAATTGGGAAGGTCCATATCGGATAAATCAGTCTGTTCCTGGTAATGCATATATTTTAGAAACCCTCGAAGGGGTTGTGTTTCCTAGAGCGTTAAATGGAAAATATTTAAAGAAATATTACCCTAGTATCTGGATAGATGCATAAAAGTACAAGTGCCGATAACAGTACTATTGGCTAGAATTATGCAAGGATGTCAATGTCTCATAAAGTGCCGATACAATAAATAAGATTACACGTTCAACAAGGATTGGATAGCTAATATCGCACGCAGGCGAATCTAGTCGGCTTCCTCCATTTCTTTGATATCGTCATCGGCAGTACCCTCCACAGGCTTGAGTTTTTTCTTCATGGCTAAAGCCTTGCGAGCTTGGATATCTCTTTCTTGCTGAAGGGCTTTGATGGCATTGGGTAGCTGGCTTTCTTCTTGTTGAGCATGAGTTAAGGCTGCATCGATTTCTTTCAATTCAGCCAATAGAGCTACCTTCCTTGCTGATAGATCCAAGATTTTCTGCTTAAGTGCAGCACCCGAAGTCTGCAAGTTGACGATGCCCTTGTGCTTCTCATCAGCGATTTGTTTCAGTTGTAGCATCTCTTCTTTAAGTTGAGCTTGAGCTGCTCTATCGGCAATGCGCTGAGCAGCCCGTTGATATTGCAGTTGGCGGCTTTCTAAGTGAGCTGCTGGGAAGAGTATTTCTTCAACATCGGCAGGGACCTGGCCACGAATTGTTTTGAAAATTGCCTTTGCGGGGTCCGAGTCATCTACCAGTTGGGCGGTACCTTGCTGTAGCAAGTTCAGGAGGGTTTCCAACTTGGATTTAGTCTCTGCCGATATTGTTCCCAGTGCAAGGGAAGAACTTGTTTCCTCTCCATCGTCGTCAGAAATGTCAATGGCAAAGGAAAATAGGCTGTTCGGGGAATCTTGTTCCTGAGAGAAAGACAAGGAGATCAGTCAGGGGTAAGTATGAGTATTGTAAAATCAGCTAGGTTGATTGGTTTACCTGTTTCAAGGCAATTTCCTGTGCTTGACCGGAGGAAGCAACCTGGAGTATGTCGTGTGGATCGGCTGAGCTTGCCGATGGGATATCCTCTGTGACTTCATCGGTGGTGGGCTCTTGAGGTATGATGACCGATGACATTGGGGCAGATGTAGGGATCGGCATAGACCTTTGTCGTTTTGGCTGTGCTTCAGTATCTGTTGAAGCTTTGCGCTTTGCTTGGGCATCGGCAATGATTGGCTGGGGGGCATCGACACTTGTTTGTTGTGAAGCTTGGACATCTGGTATGTTTGCCGATGTACCCAATTGTTGCTGCAAAACAAGTGTAAGATATGATATTTAACAGATAAAATGTAAAGTCAAGAAGCTACCTCTGAAGGTTCATCGAAAGAAGTGGTGCTTGATATCGGCGGAATTGCCGATGACGATCCAGTAGCAGCTCTTACCCCCTGATGATTAAGGTTAATACAGTTTGTGATCGGCATAAGTGAAAATAAACAAGGTTGTTACCTTAAAGGCTTTGACCAAGGTTGTAGCAGCGGCCGATGGAGTAGCCCTGGATGTAGCCAATTTGGACTTAGAAGTGATGGTCTTGGTACGAATCTTCTGGTGGGTCAAAGTGGCTAAGGTGGGAGCATTGTAGCCGATCGGCGATGTTGGGGAAACAGGCCGGAGATTGAAGGGTTTCCCACTTTTACTCACCGATGGTGCTGGGTTGTTAACCTGTTACAAGAGAATCAGTTACTGATATATGAAGGGAAAAGCAGAAGGGAGTTAAAGGAAACTTACCGCGTCGTCAGGGATGGCATATTCAGGGTCGATCATGTGCCGATATGTGTGAACAGAAGTTGTGAACAGTTGTTCTTTCCACTCTCGCCACCATTGCTTATATGACTCGGTGATGAAAGATATTGGTGTCCAGGTGGATATATCAACATCTGTAGTATCGGCATCGGGGGAGAGTTGTACTACCTTGTTCCAGTCTGTTCTGCAGGTGATTGTTTCCCTGGGTTTGATCACATCGGCAAAGCAGAGTTTGATTGGCAGTTGCCCAAAAGCCAATTGGCGAGATACTGCCGATGGGTTGTAAAATTCATATGTAATGTTGGTGTTTTTCCCGCTGCCGAATGTGTTTACTGGAATTGCCCTGGGAGTGATGATAGCCATCATGAGCTCATTATCTTGATTCAGAGTGTCATCGGCAAAGTTGAAAAGAAGGGGGAATCTGTTTTCTTCGTCGATATAAGGCACCCAGGCCCTATGATCATGAGAAAGACCATTGTAGAAGCTTTGAAAGAATCTGCCGATTTAGTCTTCGTTGGCTTCTGTTCTAGGAAGGACAATTATGGCTTCACCAAAATTGAGGGGTGAGCGTGTTGCCGATTCATCATCCCCGAGCACATAGTCTTCAGCAATTTCTCGTGGGAATTGTTGAGCAAAAAAGTCCCATTGCAAACATTTGTGCATATGGGCATTCAGCCACATGTTGATAAACCACCACGGGCCTCCCAGATTGCCGATGGGTTCGCCAAGCAAAAGTTTCTGAGACACTTGATGAAGAAGATGATAAGTGGAGCTCAGAAGGTATCGGCCAAGAGGAAACCTTACGCCATTAGCCAAAAGTTCAGCTGCAGGGAGGAAGGCGTTGGTTGGTCCTACTGATCGACCATAGAAGATAAATTTTTCTAACCACATATTCAGGAATGTGGCATGTTCCCTCTGGCTAAGTGTCCCGGTTTTCTGGTATTCTTGAATATATCCTGTCCAACCGCCGATGTTGCGGGTATTCACCCTATATTCAGACTTTCTACCATAGATGGAGCCTTCATCGGCAGTTGAGATGTCCAAGCCAGTAAGCATGTGGACATCGGCAAGGGTAGGAGTAGCTGGGCCATGTCCAAACATAAAAGTATTGGTCGTGTCTGACCAGAAATAAGCAGCTGCAATTATCATTGATTCATTTTTCTACATATCGGCAATAGAGAGCCTGATGCATTGGTCTAATCTTCGTTCTGCCCAGTATACTTGCATCGATCTATTAACCCTCAAGTACCAATCTTTCCACCCTTTGGTGGTTTTGGGCCAAGATCAGAATGTGTCTTTCCACAAATTCAAAGAGAAATTTTGGGCTCTAAAGGGGATTCTGTTAACCTCTGCGTTGATCAGATCGGTTGGATCTGGGTTGCCCATTGGTCCAAGGCATTGGACGTGCGGCTGATCGGTTGGGATAACTAATTTGTTGCGCAGTTCCTAAGGTTATGAAATCCAGAAGACAGAAGAAAGGAAGAATCACCAACTGAATGAATTTGCAAAAAGATCAAAGTAAAAGGTAATGGAAGTGGAGCGAACCGCGGGGACGTCGAAGTTGATGGCCATTGTCTTGAGGAAGGTGGAGATACGAGCCGGAAACTTGAAGTTAGCGCCGGAGAAGGGTTCTTGCTGGTTGAGGTCGCGCGGTTGTTCGTCGGAGTCACCGCCGGAGAGAGAGAATGCCAAGGATTGGAGGCTGAAGATAGAAAATGAGGGTTCCGGAGAAATCTATTTATAAGCCGCCCAGAATAAGGGTATTTTGGACTTATCTCTATGTCGCGCGCATATAGGTCAAGGCGGTTCAGAGGGATATGGTAACTGTTCGCGCGATAATCAGGGGATTGCACAGATGAGTTGATAACAAGTAATCATGACTTGGAAGGGATATCGATACATGATATTTTAACTCTGAAAATGGCAGCATTATCATGTTAAGATCTTGCCGATGGGTTATTGTTTCGGTATCTTAACCATAATTAGGGCAAGAGTGGTTGGCGATTGTGCAATATTTACTGAAGTGCGTGAATCAAGATTAGATTTGATTGGATTTGATAACAAATCAAGTTTTGGCTTGGAGAATGAGTTACGGTAATCGGGCAAAGGCAAGCGTTATCTGGAGTAAATTTCGGAGCATTAATGGTTTTATACTCCGAAATTGGGGGGCATGTGTTGACACCGTTTTTTGCACGTGTCAAAATAATCGGAATGGACTAATCGGCAAGGGGAAAGTTATTGAATACTTTGATAGCCGATGAAAGATGGTTTGTAAAGATGGTTGCCGATAGCTGGTGATGGTCGATGGAAAGGTTGATTTGGACTCGGGCGTTGCCGATGAGGTTGGAGGTGTTATTGTCGATGCCGATGAAGGGAGGCTTGAGGACTACTGCCGATGAAACATGGAGTATGCCGATGAAGGGAGGCTTGAAGACTACTGCCGATGAGACAGGGAGTATGCCGATGAAGGAAGACTTGAAGACTACTGCCGATGAAATAGGGAGTATGCCGATGGGAAGGAGGACAGTGAGATTTCCATCGTAATTGAGGCGGACAGGGAAATAGATAGGAGTTGATTTCCTTTTCTGTATTTGTTAGGTTATGATTCATGTAAGAGTCACGTGTTTCCTTAGATATGGGATTGGTGTCCTAGTTGTGCTTGGTTGTGTCTCTTTAGATCAGGGTATAAATATGGAGTAAGGGGCAATGTAATAAATATATCAATCAATATCAAAAGCAACTTTTACTCCTATTTGCATCTACTTACTTTTCGGCGACTTCGTCAATTTGCATATTTTTCCTTTTTTACGAGTTCTCATTGATTCGGCGAGCTGCATCGCTTCAGTGCGACCTTCGGCGATTCTCGAGTTCCGCGTGAGCACCTCTTGGCCGTGACTTCCGGGCGTATCGCTGTTGTCAGGACCAAAGTGTTCGTATCTTCATCCTTGTCGATTATCAGGTCAAATCGACTGGCACGCTTTGGATATCGATTCGGGTATTAGCCCTTTGTGTTTGCAGATCCACTTTTGCATCAACAAGTTGCATCTATATCAGAACAGTACACCAATCATAGAAAAATAAGTAAAAGAGATTGATATACGATTCTACGTATCACTACGATCACACAGTCGTGAGAAGCACACTAATCGAAGCTACGGTTGAAAAGTTACAACTACCGAGAGATTTGCCTAATACGTGAAAAAGAAAACTATAGGCTTCGTTTATGTTAACTATATGAATTCATATACAAAAGATATTTTATAAACAATATGGATTGAATTAAGTCAATTTTAGATTTAAATTATAAAACAAAAGTAAAACAAATCATATTTTATGTATAAATCCCAATTGCATAATCTTTAACCAAGATATGATTTAAACTATGATTTTTATGAAATAGTAATGTAGTAAATGTCATTACTAATGTGTAGATCTCGACGTTATGAAACAAACGCAACTTGAACGGACTTTTTTGGAGTTGAAATAAATAAGTTCTGATTTAAACAAGTTTTACTTTAATTAAATAATATATTAAATCTACCCATGAATTTTAGACATTGAAAACATGTCTAACAGTTGTATAATCATGTAGAAAATGTAAATACAATCCTAACGTAATTCGAACGGATCAAATCAGACTTAAAACGCAAAAGTTACGCATGAAATAAGGTTCAGTGGCATTTCTGTAAATATTTAAACTCATTTTTGAATTAAAACAATTAAAATTCTGAATTTAAATGTATTTTGGACTGGGCATACTATTTCTGGAAAACACAGGGTCCTAAACGAATAAAAATAGGGCCTAAAAGAAATTATTTTGAACTGATTGGATTGCGGGTTGATTCTAATAAAATGGGAGGGCTTAACTGCAAAACGCGGGGCTTTGACTACGGGTTGACTCATGGCTGCTGACTGGGCGACACGTGGTAGGACGTGATTGGCTCGGTGCACCACGAGGCGGTGAACGCGCTGATATGGTGGGGTGGACCGGGTCCATGGCCCAACTGGTAGACCGTTTATAAACCCCGAAGGGGTATGCAATCTGGGCCCTCCAGAGCAGATCCGACGGTGGTGATTGGTTGCAGGGGTGAAAGGAATAATCGGCCGGCGGCTACAGTGCCAGCGCAGCAGTCAACCATTGGCGACGGCGGAAAGCTCACTGGTGTCCGCGGTTCCGGCGACTCCGGCCATCCTGAGACAATACAAATACGTTGGAATGATCTACAAGCGCCTGCGAAGTCGCTAGGTTACCAAAACAGAAACGGGGAGCTCGTCGGGGTGGCGTTCCCCACGGTGGCGCCATGGCCGGGGTTTGGACCTTGCGGATGCGGCGTTCTAGCGCACAAATTGACGAACTGAGCGCAGAGGAAGGACGAGGGGCTCACCATGATGCATCTGGAGGGGAGCGCAGCGTCTAGGAAGACCTCGAGGGGGTGGGTCGACGGCGGTGGCAATGGCTGGAGAGAGAGCACGGCGCGGGTGAGGTCGAATCCGACCAAAACGTGACCAAAAACAAAATATGGAGGTACCTACGGGCGCGGTGAATCACGATGGAGCCTTGGGACACATCGGCGACATTGATTGAGTCACGGGAGCAGCGGCTACGGGGCAGCGGTGGCGAGCTTTGAGCGTGGCCGGGAAAAGGGAGAGATGGAGGGGGGTCCGGCTGGAGCTTTATAGGTGGGCTGTGCGCAGAGAAAAGGAAGGGAAGCGGGGCTGATTGGCCGCTTGCCAAACGGGCGCGGTGGCTTGCCATGCGCGGCTGCGCCAACGATGGGCGGTGGCTAGGAAGGAAGGTAAGGGAGCGGGAAAGAAAGGAAGGTGGAGGGAGGCGGTTCTGATGGGCGGGACCCACGGTGCAGTGAGAGCAAAGCGCGTGCAGGCGGCTGGCGGTGTCTGACCGAATGGGCTGGGCGCGAGCGAGTGCGGGTGCGTGCTGACGAGCGGGCTAGCCGAGCGGGCGCTTGCGCGTGCGGCCGTAGGCACGGCGGGCGGCTGGCAGGCCGATGCGCTGAGCTGGCTGCGCGGGCGTGGGCGCGCGAAGCAAGCCACGGGGAAGCTGGGCTGCACAGTGGCGCAAAGCGGAGGCAAGCGCGAGCAATGGGCTGCCGAGAAGAGCAGGCCGAGCGGGCCACGCGGGAAGGCCGTGCGCGGAAGAAGGGAAAGAGGGGGAGTGCGGCTGGGCTAATCAGCAGCGGGCTGACACCGGGAAGGGGAGCGGAGCAGGCCAAGGGGGGAGAAAAAAGGAAGGGGCAGCTGGGCCGAGGCCGGGAAGAAGAAAGGAGCGGGTCAGGGAACTAGGCCTTCGGACCAAAAGAGAGAGGGGAGGAAGGCTGGGCTGATTCCTGGCTGGGCTGAAAGAAGAAGATGAAGTTTTCCAAATTAAATTCTTTTCTATTTCTAATCTTCCAATTCTAAGCTAAATTCAAAATCAAATTCGAGTATGGTTTCAAATATACTTTTCCATTCAATAAAAATAGACAATTCTATTAGGCTTTCCAAGATAAACTTTACAACTTTAAAAATACTTTTATTTTCTAATTTTCTTTTCTTTCTTTTCTTTTATTTCAAAGCCATTTTCAGACTCTTTTCAAAAACATTCCAATTTACTTTGGAGTTTTGAATCAACACCATCCATCACAATAAATAAGATGCAACAGCATGTATGCTCACACATGTTACTACCTTATGTTGAATTTTAAATTAATGAAAATCTTTATTTCCTATATTTTATGTACACAAAAATTCATAAATAAATCATTTGAACTCTATTTCAAAAAAGACTAATTTTAGGGTGTTACATCCTTCTACGTGAAGCACCATCATCTTGTCCAAATCAATCACGTCAGCATGCTGTTCTTCGCTGGCTGATGGACTGATGGTGAACAGATCTATGGAATTGCTCTTTGCCTTCATAGTTCCATGCCTCGTCGCCTCCGTGAAACCGGCAAGAGGCTTCTGCAACCCCGTGCAAGCCGCCGCACCACCATGGTCACTTATCGTTGCCCGATTTATCGCTCGGCGTTCATCCATCACTCGAGGTGAGAATATTACCACCTTCCCTATCCTTCAGGTGTTCCATTTTTGGATCGCATCTATATGTATCTCGTGCCCTGTAACATCATCGCTTAGCTTCCTTTTTCTCTACATATTTATGGGTGCGCCTCCAACTCCCCGTTCCCCGTTTTTGCCGAGCTCCCCTGGCAAAAAATCTGCCGGCGTACATCCACCGTCCCAAGAAAGCCAGAATCAGCGCCACAAGTTTCATCTTGTCTTGCTCGATCGAGTGTCGATCTGTACCAAGCAAGCTGTTCATCCATCCATACGCTACTGCTTATCCTGTTGCCTTGCAAGCACGTACACCGGCATGCTCCCAACTCAAGTGCCATGCATGCATGCATGCATATATATATATATATATATATATATATATATATATATATATATATATATATATATATATATATATATATATATATATATATATATATATATATATATATATATAGAACTACTATCCTGTAGCTGGCTACAGAATAACTTATTCTGTAGCCACTTTGAGTTACAATAATTACTATGTTATTTTACGAGATTATAGTAACTCCTTACTAAGTGATTTAATATAACGTTATGGTAAATATCCCCATGTGTTATAGTAACCCAACTATCGTAAATATGTATTTATATTATGGTAAATTAGTATATAAAATTATAGTAAATGGAGGTGGCTACAGAATAACTTATTTTGTAGCCGGCTACTTAGGCTATTCAGTAGCCGGCTACAAAATAAGTTATTCTGTAGCCACCTCCATTTACTATAATTTTATATACTAATTTACCATAATATAAATGCATATTTACGATAGTTGGGTTACTATAACACATGGGGATATTTACCATAACGTTATATTAAATCACTTAGTAAGGAGTTACTATAATCTCGTAAAATAACATAGTAATTATCGTAACTCAAAGTGGCTACAGAATAAGTTATTCTGTAGCCAGCTACAGGATAGTAGTTCTATATATATATATATATATATTGGGAGAGGCTATTCAGCAGCCGGCTACAAAATAAGTTATTCTGTAGCCACCTCTATTTACCATAATTTTATATACTAATTTACCATAATGTCAATGCATATTTACAATAGTTGGGTTACTATAACACATGAGAATATTTACCATAACGTTATAGTAAACCACTTAGTAAGGAGTTACTGTAAATTAACATAGTAATTATCGTAACTCAAAGTGGCTACAGAATAAGTTATTCTATGGCCAGCTACAGAATAGTAGTTCTATATATATATATATATATATATATATATATATATATATATATATATATATATATATATATATATATATATATATATATATATATATATAGGGAGAGACTATTCAGTAGCCGGCTACAAAATAAGTTATTCTGTAGCCACCTCCATTTACTATAATTTTATATACTAATTTACCATAATATAAATACATATTTACGATAGTTGGGTTACTATAACACATGGGGATATTTACCATAACGTTATATTAAACCACTTAGTAAGGAGTTACTATAATCTCGTAAAATAACATAGTAATTATCGTAACTCAAAGTGGCTACAGAATAAGTTATTCTGTAGCCAGCTACAGGATAGTAGTTCTCTCTCTCTCTCTCTCTATATATATATATATATATATATATATATATATATATATATATATATCCTACTCCTATATACACACACATGAGCAATCCATCCATGCACTATGGCAGAAACAGCCGGCCATGGCTGCAGCCGACCTACTGCTTCCCTGCCTTGCAAACCTGCTTTGCTTTGCGTTCCATCCCTTGACTTCCTACTGCAACATATGCAAACCTTCAAGCAAATAGCACCGTGCATGCATGTCAATAATGCAAGCTAGCAAGCGCCAAGGATGACGAGTATGTAAGCTTAGCAACGTAATCTTCTATCCGGAAGCGAAGGTTCCCCATGTAAGCATGTATATCCTTTTTGGTTAAGCTCTTGATGCCGTGCACCGTGCGTGCTCCGTGCCCTGCTCCAGTTAGCTGTTCTAATTAGCTTGATGACATCACATGACATCACATATATGTTTTATAGTCGTTTTCTTATAGAAAAAACAAATCCAAAAATACTATAGAAATACACCACTTATAATCAATAATGGATCCCCACAGTTTCTTCGTTCTAACTCCGATTTGATCTGTTCAACTTGCGCTAGGTTCGTAGTTTCATAACCTACATGTTCATACTACTGTCAGATGCGTTTTCAACTTTTAAAATTCATGATTAGATTTAATCTATTATTTTGATAAAGAAAATCTTGTTTATTTCATATCTTTTGCGTTTTAGATCCATTTTGACCCATTCAAGTTGCGTTAGATTCATAGCAACGAGAACTACACGTTAATAACAGTGGTTACCATGCTACTATTTTTGGAATTTTATGGTTTAGATCATATCTTAAATAACAATTATGCAACTGGGTTTTGTAAATAAAATGTGATTTGTTTTACTTTAGTTTTATAATTCAAATCTAAATTTGATTTAATCCAATTTATATAAGACTTTATATAGTTAAATAAATGAATCCTATAGTTTTCTTTTCCGTGTATAAAGTAAATCTTTCGGTAGTTGTATCTTTTCAACCGTAGTTTCGATTAACATGCTTTTCACGTCTGTATGTTCGTAGTGAGACGTAGATTCGTTGTACAAACTTTTCATCTTGATTTTATGTTTGGTGTACTATTCTAATATAGATCTATTGTTTGCTTCGTGTATGATTGTATGGATGCTTGTGTGGTGCTTTATGATTTCGTCCAGTCGGTGAGATATACGTGGTGATCAAGAAGAAGAAGAAGAACGCTGAAGATTAAAGCTTATCGAAGGATCGGTGTTTAAGGCAAGTATAACATGTGATCTTCCTTGTTGTCCTATACACCTTTAATCATTTAATTCATAATACATGTGTCTGACTTGACTGCCTCTAAGGATTTCCTAGTGCTTTGTTACCTTGTACCTTGATACCTATGGGGTATTGCATTGGGTAGTATGATGCTAGTGCTCAATTAAAGACCATGATCTTGTAACTTGACTAATGATATATGCAATAAACATTTAAAAGGTGCTTTTTAGCAACATGGAACAAGGGGGCTAGAGCATTGGGCTATTTTTATGGTGCTCTAGATTTCTCTTTCTAAGGACTTATTTGTAAGTGATCATCCGGGACTTACAGTACAACTGTGAGGGCTATATGACTCTGGCTTTAGGTCAGTATGAGGACCTTTTTCTAGCTTGTTAGTGGTTACCTTTATGGCACAAGAGGAGTGTGTTCCGGGTTGGATATAGTGCGGCCTCTGTCCATCAGTGTATAGGCTGCGCGTCATTGTGCATGTCGGAAGGGGAGCCCTACATTCGCAGGCCACAGAAACCTAGCAGCCCTAACTTGTTAGACAAACCTTTGAAAGGCTTCATAGTGAACCCTGCTGACCTTCCTTGGTAGTGGGTCAAGAGGTTGGCCGCCTTAGGCGAAAGGGTAAATCATGACTCATAGTGAAAGTATACAACCTCTGTAGAGTGTAAAACTAGTATATCAGCTGTGCTCACGGTCACGAGCGGCCTTAGAACTCTTACGGAATAGATGATCACTAATGGTTAATGATGATGAACACTGATGATGAAGATGCTCGTTAATGATTACTGTTTATGCTATTCATTATTCATGCTTACCTGATCATGTGTTTACATGGGTTTGTGAATAGACTTGTTGCTACTCCTATGCTAAAAGATGACTCATTAAAAGCTAATCGTAGTTAAACCAGTGTCAGCCTTTTGAGCCCCATAAACCCCATGTTACATTTGTTAAGTACTACATGTACTTACGCTTGCTTTATTTTTCAATTATTTGGATAAAAATCCCGGATGGGTACCAAATTGCTAGAGTTTGAAGGAATTAGGCTTGTGATCAACCAGTCAGTTGTTCCTATAGAAGTGGAGTCTTTGCCTAAAGACCGAAGTTGTCTTTCCGTGGTCTATACTCTGAGGTTATATTTTTTATACTAATATGTTATGTATTTAAGCATTGTCTTATGATATTATCCTTATTTGTAGCTATATGTGAGATTTGACTTCCTGGACTCACATATGGTGTGTATCTGGTTTTATTCTTAAAACCGGGTGCTACATTCCCATTGAGCAACTCATAAGGTGTCTTGCCAATGAACTTTTAAAGGAATAGGTGGTTGGATGCATAACATGCGGTGTTGATTGCTTCCGCCCATAGAGATTCGGGGGTGTTGTACTCATCAAGCATAGTTCTTGTAAGGGTGATTAATGTCTGGTTCTTCCTCTCAACTACACCATTTTGTTGAGGAGTATAAGTTGCGGAGACTTCATGTTTGATTCCAACTTCATCACAATAAGCTTCTATGTTTGTGTTGTTAAATTCTTTCCCATTGTCACTTCTTATCTTCTTGAGCTTCACTTTAAATTCATTTTGTGCTCTCTTGGTAAACTTCTTGAAGCAAGATGCAACTTCAGATTTGTCATGAAGGAAGAATACCCATGTATACCTTGAATAATCATCAACAATCACAAGACAATAAAGATTTCCTCCCAAACTCTTGTATGTTGTTGGTCCAAATAAATTCATGTGAAGGAGTTCTAGCACTCTTGTGGTTGACATGAAAGGTTTGGTTGGATGAGTATTTGCAACTTGCTTACCGGCTTGACATGCACTACAAAGCTTGTCCTTCTCAAACTTCACATCCTTCAACCCTCTCACCAACTCATTCTTTATTAGCTTCTTGAGTGAGCTCATCCCAACATGAGCAAGTCTTCTATGCCATAGCCACCTAAGTATTGTTTTGGATAATAGGCAAGTCTTTAAATTTGCATCTTCGAAGGTGAAGTCCACTAGATATAAGTTGTTGTATCTAAATCCATTGAATATCACTTGATTATCATCTACCTTGGATACAACAATCTCCTTCTCGATGAACAAGCATTAGAAGTCAAGATCACACAATTGTCCAACGGATATCAAGTTAAAGCTCAATGAAGCAACATAAATCACATTAGAGATGGAATGATCATTTGATATTGCCACTTTGCCCAATCCTTTAACCTTGCCCTTTGAGTTATCTTCAAATGTTATTCTCTCTTGTCCATCTACCTCTTCATCTAGTGAGGTGAACATACAAGGATCACCGGTCATATGTTGAGTGCAACCACTATCAATAACCCAATAACTTCCACCGGTCTTGTAGTTCACCTATACACAAGAGATTCAAGCTTTAGGAACCCAAACTTATTGAGGGCCCTTCACCTTCTCAACAAGTGACTTAGCCACCCAAATCTTCTTAGGCCTATTCTTGTTAGGGGGTCCTAAGAATATGACTTTCATCTTTCCACTAGAATCCTTTCTAAGCATGTAGTGAGCATTAAAGGCAAAGGGTCTAGCATGCTTGGGCAAGGGTTGTGGCGGTGGAGTTTGGTACTCATGAGCAAAGTGGCCTTCTTGTCTACACTCAAAACATCTCTTTGGCTTTGGCTTTGGCTTTGATTGTTGTTGTTGAACTTGAGCCTTCTTCTTCTCTACACTTGCCACATATCCAATGCCACTTCTATCCATCTTCATGACAGTGTTCATGAGTAGCTCACTTTGGAGATGTTTGCCTCTTGCAAACTTGCTCAATCCCATCTTGAGATACTCTTTCTCCATCTTGAGCTTCTTGTTCTCTTCCTTAAGAATATCATTGTTCTTCTCTTCCTTGAGCTTCTTGTTCTTTTCTTTGAGCTTCTCATTGTCAAGGATCAACTCTCCATCATGATCAAGAGTTTCTAGCACAATGGTATTGTGGCTTTTCATCTCTTTAAGATCTTTCATGAGCTTTTCATTTACATTCTTGAGCTTGACATATTCATCATAGTCATTACACTCAACCACTTTCTTGCCTTTGCCACTAGATTCTTGCTCAATGCTCTCATCAATTAAATCATCACATGATGTAGCTATATCAATCTTAACAACATGGTTAGTAGCATCATGTGGCTCATTTGGTAAAAATTCTTGAGCAATAACAAGAGTATCATAATTGATCTTTAGAGTTGTATATTCATCTTTTAGCTTGTTGTGGCTAGTGATGAGATCATTGTGCACCCACTCAAGTTTATCATGTTTATCTTTAAGCTCTTTCTTAGAAGATTTGAGCTCCTTGAGTTTGGATGATATAGCATCATTTGCCTCTTTAAGCTCAACATTAGCCTTTTCCAATGTATCATATTTTGCTAAGAGTGAATCATTTTTAGCATCAAGCTTTTTATTTTTAACTCTACTCTTTCTAATGATCTTAGTGTATTGTCTTAGTATTTTGACAAGATCATCATATGAAGGTGAATCGTCATCATCGCTATCACTATCATCATCACTAGCTTGCTCATCATCACTACTATCATCATTATTAGTTACCTTGCGTTCACCCTTGGCCATAAGGCATAGGTGTGTAGAGGATAATGGCGATGGTGGCGGTGAAGATGAAAGATCAATAGCAATGGTGGCCACCTTCTCATTTTCACTATCATCATCGACTGATCCACTAGATGAATCAATGTACATGAGCCAATCACCGATGATGTAGGCCTTTCTTGTGGAAGTCTCTCTTTTTGCCATCTCTTTTCTTGTATGGCTTGTTCTTTTTCTTTTCATCTTCATCTTCATTACTTGAGTCATCTTTCTTGCCCTTGTTCTTGTTCTTGAACTTGTCTTTCTTGGGCTTGGTGCATTGATGTGCTAGATGACCAAGTTCACCCCAATTGAAGCAATCCATTTTGGGGATTTGCTTCCTTCTAGAGCTTGTGAAGAACTTCTTCTTGCCGTCGAACTTGATGCCACTCTTGTTTAGCTTCTTTAGCATTTTGGCGGCTTTCTTCACCATGAGAGCAAGATCTTCATCTTCATCTTCTTCATCACTTGAGCTCTCATACTCAAGTCTTGCTTTGCCCTTATCTTGGCTAGCTTTGAATGCTAAGTCCTTCTCTTTCTTCTTGGTAGAGGATGAGCCATCTTGTGACGTGATGTGCATGTACATCTCATGAGCATTGATCTTTCCCAAGATTTGTGTCGGTGTAGCGGTGGAAAGATCACCTTGGTGTAGCACGGTCACAATATGCCTATATTTGTCAATGGGGAGGACACTCAAGATCTTTCTCACAATGTCAGATGGTGACATTTGAGTAAGTCCAATCCCATTGACTTCCTCTATAAGAACATTCAAATATGAATACATCTCATTAGCATATTCTTTGGGAAGCATCTCAAATGAATTTAGCTTTTTAATTATAAGATAATAGCGTTCCTCACACTCACTCTTGGTTCCCTCATGGAGCGCACAAATGTCCGACTATAGTGCATGGGCGTCTTTGTGGTTCCTTACGTGGTTGAACACATCTTTGCAAAGGTCTCTAAAGATGGTATTTTGAGCCTTTGCATTCCACTTTTCATAATTAACCTCATCGCCTTATAAGTGAGTAGCATCTCGAGGTTTTGGGAAGCCTTGTGAGGTGGCTCTAAGTATACCAATGTCTAGAGCTTCTAAGTACACCTCCATACGAATTTTCCAATATGGAAAGTCATCTCCCTCAAAGATAGGAGGAGGTCCATCCCCGTGAGACATCTTGCTCTAAGCGATTAAGCTTAAAAACATGAGCACGAGGCTCTGATACCAATTGAAAGGATCAAGATGCCTAAGAGGGGGGGTGAATTGGGCTAATTCTAAATTTTCTTGCAATAATTAAATCCTACGGTTAGCCCAATTAACCCCTTATGCCTAGAAAAGTGTTTCTATTAATCTAACATATAAAGGACTTGCAACCTATGTTCCAACTTACTCTAGCATGGTAATTCTACGAATGTAAAAACAAGTATTGAATTGCTCAAAGTAAATACTCAAAGTAAATGCTAAAAGTAAATAGAGAGTTATCCCTCTCCTTCTAGAGCTACGACCTGAGGTGTCTCCTACTATTCCTCCTCTTTTTTTTCGTTGAACTCCAAAAGAGTTATCCCTTCGAACAATCCTATATGCATGAGCATGAAATAAGATATCATGGATGCATATATAATGACATGTATGATATGATATGGTGTGATGAATGCATCCTCATAAGTGTTCTCAGCAGCATTGCATTATGGTGATAACAAGTTATATTTTTTTATTAAGTAGGTGCATATCTCTTCTCTAGTAACTAAAACAAACACTTGTGTAAATTATTTTCTGGACTATAAGACAATAGCGAATTGTTTTGACCATAACTAGAGTTATACACATCAAAGTAATATAGTTGTGGATATTCTTAAAAGCTTATGAAATTACCTACAACTTTCTTTTAATCATCTTAATGTGATTTAGCAGTTATCTAGGTCAAGCAATTTAATCTTTCAGATCTATCCAGAGAGCAAGCATTTCTAATAGTAGACTTCTAATAGCTATAATTCTTAAACCATAAGGCCTATGATTATAAACATTTAACATAAGGTATATAAGTAAGTTATCTACAACTTTGTTATTAACCATCTTTACAAAAAAAGATCATTATCACTATGAAATCATCACCACAATAGAAACTACATATGCAGTCATCTAGTTGAATTATAAAAGCAATAATTAACTATTTACCTATAAACAAATACTTCTAAGCCTCACTAACAGTATCATTAGATTATATGCATCACACACACCACAGAAAACATCATGGTTAAGCCTAACTAATTTATTTATATTTATTTATTAATTTCCTTAGATAATAAGGTGAGTTAAAAGATAAATATTTTTAGTGCTCAATAAATTCTAAAAAATGATAGTAGCCTACATATGACCCTAATAGTCTACTGTATAAATTTCATGCCATTTGGATAAGTATAGCCATCTCTACAAATATGACAAGTTACATTGGCTTATTTTAGCAAAAAAATAATTTAGCATAGTGAAAAGTGTCAAACAATATATTTAATATTTTTGTTACTTTTATCCTAGCACAAGAATACTATGTAAAAATTTGTATGATCATATGTTATATATTTTTACCCCATTTATTTTTACTAGAAACTAGCAATGAATTAGGATTAAATATGAAGACCATATTTCAAGTATGCCTACTGTAGGTATAGTATTTTTTTCTAGCTATAGAATGTCAACACAGGACCAGCAAAATTGGAATCATAATTTTATCACCTTCCTAACTCAAGTTATGCAATTTACAAGCTAGAAACTATTTTAAAGGTACTTATCTTGCTCAATTTAATTCTCCTAGAAAAATGCCTTAAACAGTATATTTCATATTTTTTTATCAAATAGAACACTTCATGATGAATCCAACAAAATTTGGTTCACCCCATTTGGACACTCCTAGCTCTATATATGAATTTTTGAAATTTGTAACTAAATCTATGAAAAAATTGATAAAGAAAATCAAATTTCAAATCGGGCGCTACAGCTAGGTGCACCCAGTGTATACACCCTGCTACGACTGATGATTGGGCCCCATGGTCAACTTAGCCCCACACGACTGAGAGATAGATATAGGGGCTGGCTTTGACCGGTGAGAACTCACTGACGGCGAGGTCACCGGCGACGAGGTCAGCACCAACGTGTTCTCCATCCTATTCTGCACCTATAGGTACCCTCATTTTGCTCGGAGGATCATCGAAGCTAGCTCATCGGCGAGCATGGTGGCTCAACGGCGATGCATGGTGGTGCTCCAGTCATTCCCGACGATGGCATGGTGTAACACCTCTGGTGTTATGAGCTTACTTAGCACCAAGATTTAGACCTAAGAGGATTTATCGAAACTTTTTTTTTTATTTTTTTTTTAACTTATGTTTAAAAGTGTTATTTTGGTGAATTATATTGAACAACAAGTTAAGTAGCTCCTAGATGTTTGTTTCTATGAGTTAGTATGACGTATGGACTAGTGTATGAAATGCGTAGTGGTTGGAATCATTTCGGTTTAGGCATGTTAAAAATTACGGCAACACGCACGCACGCCGCGCATGTACACAACACACTCATGGACGCATGTGCGCATGCCTAGCCACATCGCTGCCTTGCTGCGCGCTGGCCTTGTTGCCAGTCTTGTCTCTATGGCCGCGCAGCCGACGCCGCTTCTTGGTGGGCTATCCCGCTGCTGCTACCGCGTCGGGACATGGGCTACGCGTAGGGTCTTGTCACTGCTATGACATCGCTGTTGGTGATCATGGCGCATTCCTCACCTCTTGATCCATCTACCCCACTGTACATCCGTGCTGCTTCACTGTAGTCGCTTAGTGGCCATCGGTCTCGGCTTCTGGGGTGACAAGGCACCTCACTGCCGTCCTGATCGCTAGGCGACGTGGTGCATCCCCCACTTAGAGTTAGTCATCTAATTTATTTGCGTCACACCGTGTTATCGAGTCATCATTTGCTCTTTCTTTTCTCTACACCCCAACACGTCGGTTTGCCTGCGCCATTGTCTTTCTCTCCCTCGCTAGCGTCTTGTCTGAATTTTAATGGGAGCATATGGCTCTGTCATGCCCACACCCCACTGTTCCCTCTCCTCGCGCTCCATCTTGAGCACACCAAGGCCAAGCAGTTGTCTGCCTCTGCTAGTCCTTGCCTACCTCTATTGTCTGCCATGACTGGCGAGCAAAGCTCCAAGTCACCGAGTTCCCACGCCTCTATCTTGTCGCTGCTGCTTTCCACGCTTCCCGCGCGTGCCCTGCACACTAGCCCAGCGACGCTCTTGCTGCCTCTGCATGCCGTAGGCCAATGGCGCCCGTGCATGACTCCACCATGCTCCTCTGTAGTTGCGTTGTACGCCATCCGTCGCTTGACCCTCGCAAGTGCACATGAACATCCACGGCTCCGCCTTGCCTTGCTCCTCCTTGCACCGTGGCTCCTCCAGTGCCCTGTGTGTCGGTGCCACCACAGCCGCCAAGGCACATCTCGAGCACGCCCGAGCCTGTAGGTCCCACACCACTCCCCTACTCTCCCACTCCTTCACATGTAGCACCGACATTCCCTCCTCTTCCTCCTCATGTCGTGTGTTGCTGGCTGCCGTGCTCTGCTCGAGTCCTACGCCACATCTCCATCGTCCACGCACCACAGCGTCCCCACCATGGCTGCACCACCACTGCATCCTTGCCTATCGTTTCCCCTTCGTGTGAGCGCGCGAGCCCTACCACGCTGCTACCATGCTAATGTCATTGTGCCACGCTGTCCATCCGCAGTCATTCGCGTCGAGCTTCCCCTGTCGCTGATGCTCACCACGGGTGCTCCACCGACTACACACGGTCGTACTGTTGCCACCCATGCATGCGGACAAAGCCACCTATGCCCCATGCATCGTCCTGCCATCCCTGCCTGGCCAGCATCGTCATAGCCAGTGTGCTCACCACATCGGCACGTGTGGGCATGCTGCCAATGGTCGGCTCGAGTCTTGCTGTGGCTAGCTCATGGTTGTGTAGGCTCCCATGCCCTCACCGGTGGGATTCCATCGCCACCGGGCCTTCCCCGGCCGAGATTGACCATTGACCGGTGCCCTCTGCTCCATGCTCTATTTTTGGGAGAGAGAAAAGGTGAGAGAGGTAAGGATAGAATCTTTCTAGGGTTCTCGATGCAAAATCAGTGACTCACATAAATAGTATTTGTGTCATGCGGGTTGATTTAAGTAAAGTATAGGGGCCTCTTTGCAAATATACTGCTATTGCCTTGCCCTAGCAACGTGGGCTGGCTTGTTGGGCCATGCTTGTCCATGCATGGGCTGGCCTGCTCGTGTTGGGCTACGGTCCATTTGTCGCCTGGGCCGCACGCCTGTGAGCCTAGTCGCGTTGCCTGCCTGGCGCTCACGCCGACGCCCAAGCCGCGCGCTGTGCGCCAGCAGGCTGAGCCGGTTCGTTGGATGTGGGCCGCGCTGAGGCCGCGCTCACCGTGGGCCGTGTGGGCCGCAATGTTCTTTTCTTTTTCCAAGGAATTAGTGAAGATTTCCAAATATAAATTCTGAACTGATTTTGTTATTTAAATATAAAATCATTTAGGAGTCCAAAAATTATGAAACTAATTTTGTTAGGCTCCTAAAATCATGATCTATCTAATAGTGTATTTTGTTCGTATAGGTTCGGTATGTTTTTAGGGTTGCTCTAATTATTTTTAAAATGTTTAATATTATTAAAATATGAACTTATAGGAATTTTTGTGATAAATTGGTGATAGTGTTAACTCTAAAAATTTTATAGTAAATTACAAATATTATTAGCTACTCATGGTAATTTTTGTAGCTCCAGAATAATTAGTTTGCTAGATAGATAATGATGTCCTATTTCGAATAAAGATTAAATTGATGGAATGGGATAAAGAAACACCTTGGAATTATATAACTGAAACACTTGTTTTGAAATGACACCTTTTTCGATGATGTTGATACGCAGATTATTACATTAGTCATTAGAACTAGCTCGTTAACTTGAAAGGCATAAATCGTATTTTATGAGTCACGATTGCAGTTGATTAATTACATCTTTGCATTGCTTTGCATTGCATTGCATTGCATACCATAATAGGGACGTCGATGGATCATGTAGTCATCAGGAGTTGCTGGAGAAATGGTGCTTTTAGGAGATCGTGTCTTCATGATGAATAGCTAACTTCTGATTAAATCTTAGCAAGCAAGCCCCGGTGTATAACCCCTACTTTTCTGCACTTTTAATTATATTTGTGCATTAAGTTTTAAGGAGTTGAATGAAACCCACTTGCATATATATATCTTGATCCTATGAGTCTTACTAGTATGATAGGATATGGTTTAGGTATTGGTGGGTGTAAGAAGTTGTATCCTACGGCCAACGGGACATAGCTTGGTTACACTATTTTCCCTGTCTGTGTCGGTTCAGGACTGGCCGTTGCATTGGACTCTAGGCAAGTCACAGACTTAGTATCCCAAGCACATACTTGGGTATGGGCGTAGGGAAGACTTGTTACTCTCTTATCATGGGTTTTGGCTCTTTTCGGACTGACTGTCAAGGTGGTTTTTGGGTGGAGGTCCTTGCACCACACTGAGTTCGAGACTCAGGGCTGGGGGCTTGGAGTCCCAGTTTGGACAGAGACCTAGACCCTGTGATAGGAGGGTAGTGGGTGAAAGGATCAAGATGCCCAAGAGGGGGGGGTGAATTGGGCTAATTCTAAATTTTCTTATAATAATTAAATCCTACGGTTAGCCCAATTAACCCCTTGTGCCTAGAAAAGTGTTTCTATTAATCTAACGCACAAAGGACTTGCAACCTATGTTCCAAACTTACTCTAGCATGGCAATTCTACGAATGTAAAAACAAGTATTGAATTGCTCAAAGTAAATACTCAAAGTAAATGCTCAAAGTAAATAGAGAGAGAGAGAGAGGAACACAGCGATGTTTTGCTGAGGTATCAGAGAGTCGCCACTCCTCACTAGTCCTCATTGGAGCACCCGCGCAAGGGTGTAGCTCCCCCTTGATTAGCGCAAGGATCAAGTGCTCTCTATGGGTTGATTCTTCAACACTCCATCGCGGTGAATCACCTACAACCACTCACAACTTGAGTTGGGTCACCCACAAGCTCCATTGGGTGATCACCAAGCTCTCAATCACCACCAAGCCATTTAGGTGATAGAGATCACCAAGAGTAACAAGCACGAACTCTCACTTGACCACACGAAGCCTAATGAGAACGGTGGATGCACACTTTGCTACTCTTGATTCACTAATGAGGCTACTCTCTTGGATTCTCAAATCTCAATCACCTCACTAGGACCTTGCTCTTCTTGGCACTCATAAACGTGTTTCTCAGCTGTTGGAATGAGTAAAAGTACCTCCACACATGAGTGGAGCTTCTATTTATAATAGGGGCTGACAAACGATCTGTTATGTGCCTCTACGGGGTGACCGGTCGCTCTGGTCATGTTGACCGAACGCTCCGATCAGTTCAATCCGCACACTAGTGATTAAGTGTTGACCGAACGCTAGCAGCATCCGATCATCACTGACCGGATGCGTCCGGTCGCATTTAACCCTCACTGGAACCTTACTGTACTCGACCGAACGCTGAACCTCTAGGGTTCGGTCAGTACTGACCGGATGCATCTGGTCATAGATTTTCTCTTCTAGAACCTTACTAGAGTTGATCGGACACTAGCCCTCAGCGTTTGGTCGTGCCAGACGCAATCTCCTTGATCAAATGAACTGACCAGACCCTGCAGCCAGTGTTCGATCCGACCAGAGCCAGTGTCTGGGTAGCATTTGACCCTCCATTCACTTCTAACTCTCGATCATATGTGAATGAAGTTTGCTCCAAAGGATCATAGGGCTGTTGTGGAGCTACCTAGTGCTAGTTTTAATAAGTGTGCACCACACCTAACTCACTAGACTCATCTAGGTCAAGCTACCCATCCATACCCCCTTAATAGTATGGCCAACAGAAAAACAAAGTTCTAAACTACTCTAAGTGTCTCTCCAACTCCAATCAACACTTAGAACTAGTCATCCTTAACCTTGTCGTCTGTCCTTTGAAAATCGAAATGATTTCCATCATAGGGGCATGACCACCTTGATTGCCCAATTGATCTCCATTATCATGAACTTAGTTGCCTCTACAAAACACATGTTAGTCATAGTAATCTTGTATTGTCATTAATCACCGAAACCCAACTAGGGGCCTAGATGCTTTCAATCTCCCCTTTTTAGTGATTGATGATAATACTACCTCGAGTATGTGAAAGAGTTAAGATTTTTATCATGCTTGGATCATATAAGCTTTTGTCAATAAGAACAAAAGGTTAGGTGATCTTATATAAACCAAGCCAACATGATGTACTCAAAAGATATGAAATAAGCATGAGTACAAGTAATAAAACTCATTTGCATCAAAGTATAAATGCGGAAGCAAGGCAAATGAGCATAACACAAGCGATATGACATATAAGTAGTTATGAAGTAGAGAGCACACATGTCATATATCACAATCACATAGATATCACTATCACATAGATATAGTTTAATGCATGAAGGTAAACACACAAATGCATAATAGTAATAGTGTATCACACAAATAAAACTCCAAATGTATATAATAGACTAATAGCTAACTAGGCTCCCCCTAAAAGTCGCTCCCCCTGAGTCTACAAACTCGAACCCTCTCCCCCTTTGGCGTCAAACACCAAAACCTAAGGGTCAGTCGGTGGGGCTGCAGCGGATGCCGGGCGCTGAGGTATGAGGGGCAAGCTGGAACTAGGCGCCATCATCATCTGACCCTGAGCTCTATACTAACTGACCCTCTATGGCTGGAAGCATCACTAAAGTAGTCTAGGTCTGAGCTAGGGCAGGTGCAGCCTATGATGCTGCTGGTATGTCTGTCGTAGGATCTGAAGATGCGATAGAAGAAGGGAGCCTCTGAGTAGTCACAGTGACGGGAGTTGCTGTAGAAGGACCTGGGGCATGCATATGTGGTAGTGTAGGCATCCCTGTCAACTTGCTAAAAGATGCTCCAAGACTCCTGGAGACTAACATGTTAGGCACAAATAGCGAGGGTGACTGATCCGCTGTAATTCTGATCTCGTGTTTATATTCCACTATTAATTTAAATTGTTTATAACTCTAATAACATGTTAGTATTATGCTATTATAAATAATAAATATTATACTTTGATGTTATGTGGAAAGTGATGTAAGAAATGGTTTAAGAATATTGTAAGCTTTATTCTCTTATTTGTGATCCTGATGGAAAATATGTGGATTTTTGGGTTCTCCCTTAGGGTGTGCCCGACGGGACCGTGTAATTTAGTGTTCTCCGTTGAGTGCTTAGTGTCTAATGGAAGACAAGCACTTCTAGGAGGCATTAGATTAGGTGGTTCTGCCATAGGTGGTATTAGGGCATAAATGAGGAAATAAAGCTTCTAAAACCTTTCCTAAAATAAAATTTGACAACAAATTCTTTTCAAAAGAATAGGACGTCTTTATGCGAAGTTATATAAGTAGCCCTATTACTATGGTTATGTATCCAGGATAGATGGCACTATGCTAACTTAGGTAGACTTAATTAATTTTTCTACAGGTACACTAACCTGAGCATAGTCCGAGAGTATTGACTAGCTACATGGAGATAATGATGTGCTAAAAATCTAAGAACGGTTGCCCTATACGTTGGCAACAGTGGAAGGATGTATAGGACAGGCATTCATGCATATCCTGTTTGTGCATTGTAGTGTCGTATTACTTGTAGATATGCCCTCCATAGGTGTCATGCGTGTTGTATTATGCACAACTGACTCGTTCCTGTTCTAGAGTTATTTCTACACTATGGCTTCATGCCCCGCGTTCGTCGTGGTTCACGCTGGTCATGACCCATGTCTCCCCATACTCTTTTCTATGCTCTTGTCGAACACTTGCCCTATAGTCATACTAGTCAGTAATGGCCTCAAACATCGCTCGCCTCGAACGTGTGGAATTTTGGTCGATTCATTCATAGTGACCCCGTATAGAAACCCTAGTGGACCACGCCAGGACCACTGAACGCTCTAGCTTTATAAGTAGGGTCTGGCTTAGCCATTGATACTACCACTCGATGCACTTTAGCTCGTTTAGCTTTTCCTTTGAGCAAGCTTTTCGCTCAGTCCTTCCTTGCAACCATCACTAGGAATGGCAGGAGCCTAGGTTAGTAGTTACTGCTTGAACATTGAGGGTTTTCCTAGAATCTTGCATGCCACCCTGCAAAAGCTCAGAGTCAAAGATCATCTCGAGTATGAGGGCCATGAGTATGAGAAGCATGGCACCAAACAGTGTGAGGTTACCATCTACATCGAGAAGAGTGAAGAGTTCCCTAACCTCACTGATGCCTAGAATGTGACCATAACCGGGTTTTGCTTCGTCGACACCTACCAGGTTGTGGCCCACAAAGCCTTATGGTACCTTTGCTAGATCTATAAAGAGCCCATTGCCTGTACCCCCATAAGGTTATTTCCACCCTTGGACAAGAATCAACAGGCATGGAGGGCTCGCATGGAGGCTTTGCAAGGGTGGGATACTGAAAGGTCCTAATATGGCTAGAGGGGGGTGAATAGCCTATTTAAAAATCTACAAATTAACTAGAGCAATTTGATTAGTATGACAAATAGCGTAATGCAAACTTGCTCTAGCTCTACAAGGGTTGCAAGCCACCTATCCAACAATTCTAGTTGCAATGATTACTTAGGCACACAAACTTTCTACTCCAAAGAGCTCAACTAGATGAATGTAAATAATAAAGCAAGCTCTCAATTCTAATTACACTAAAGAGCTTGTATCAACTAGTTTGCAAGAATGTAAACAAGTAAGTAGGGTGATTATACCACCGTGTAGGGGATGAACCAATCACAAGATGAAGATCAAGCCAATCACCGGGAGAATGCAAATGACAAGAGACAATCGATTTTTCTCCTGAGGTTCACGTGCTTGCCAACACGCTAGTCCCCGTTGTGTCGACCAACACTTGGTGGTTCGGTGGCTAAGAGGTGTTTCACAAACCTCGTCCACACGATAGGACACCGCAAGAACCGACCCACAAGTGAGGTAACTCAATGACACGAGCAATTTACTAGAGTTACCTTTCGGCACTCCGCCGGGGAAGGTACAACTCCCCTCACAATCACTGAAGGCGGCCACGAACAATCACCAACTTGTGCCGATCCTTCACCACTGCTCCAACCGTCTAGGTGGTGGCAACCACCAAGAGAAACAAGTGAAATCCGCAGCGCAACACGAATACCAAGTGCCTCTAGATGCAATCACTCAAGCAATGCACTTGGATTCTCTCCCAATCTCACAATGATGATGGATCAATGATGGAGATGAGTGGGAGGACTTTTGCTAAGCTCACAAGGTTGCTATGTCAATGAAAATGTGCAAGAGTTGTCCTTTGAGCCGGCCATGGGGCTATAAATAGAGCCCCCATCAAATAGAGCCGTTATACCCCTTCACTGGGCAAAACACGCTCTGAACAGACGCTCCGGTCATACTGACCGGACACTGGCCCTCAGCGTCTGGTCGCCCGATGGACGCCACGCGTCATCGGCTTCAAACGCTGTTCGTCAGATTTCAACGGCTACGAAGCTGACCGGACGCTCCGGTAAAACTAACCGGACGCTGAAGCCCCAGCGTCCGATCGTTTCTAGTAAGCTCCCCGAGGCATGTTTTTTCGACCGGACGCGTCCGGTCCATCTTGACCGGACGCAGACCAGCGTCCGGTGCTCAACCCCAGTGACTGTGCAGACCCGTCAGTTTGACCGGACATAGAAACCAGCGTCCGGTGCATCTCAGGTCCAGCGTTCGGTGCAACACCGAAACTGGCGACCTCTCTGCCAGCTCGACCGGACATAGCGTTTCAGCGTCCGGTCGCTGAGTGACCCAGCATCCAGTCAGTAGACCGACGCCAGCATCATTTCGACCAACTCCATTTCAACTCTAACTTCTTCACCCTTTCTCAAATGTGCCAACCACCAAGAATTTTGCATCCGGCATAATAGAAAATAGACATTTCATTTTCCCGAAAGCGCCGAATCTCAACCCTGCAAACACCTTGTGCACATGTGTTAGCATATTTTCACAAATATTATCAAGAGTGTTAGCACTCCACTAGATCCTAAATGCATATGCAATGAGTTAGAGCATCTAGTGGCACTTTGATAACCGCATCCCGATACGAGTTTCACTCCTCTTAATAGTATGGCTATCTATCCTAAATGTGATCACACTCACTAAGTGTCTTGATCACTAAAACAAAATGGCTCCTACATTTTATACCTTTGCCTTGAGCCTTTTGTTTTTCTCTTTCCTCTTTTCCAAGTTCAAGCATTTGATCATCACCATGCTATCACCATTGTCATGATCTTCGTCATTGCTTCATCACTTGGAGTAGTACCTATCTCATAATCACTTTGATAAACTAGGTTAGCACTTAGGGTTTCATCAATTAACCAAAACCAAACTAGAGCTTTCAGATACGTAAGAAGATAGTCCTACCATGGTGCACTTGACCACGTACCTGCTTACTCTGGATGAGCAGTATGACCAGCAAGCCTCAGAGCTATGGAAGTGCCTCTGTCGAGCCAAGGAAGCCGAGATCTTCTCTAGGAAGCTCTAGGTGTAGCTTGCCGAAGCGCATGCCAGTGTGGTAGCTGCTGAGAGTTAGGAGACTATCATATCGGAAGCCCTAAAGGAGTTTGAAGATCGGCATGTCCATCAATTGGGTGGGGCCTATCTTATCACTAGGGCTAAGCGGAGGATGATGGCTGCTTAAAGGCAGGATTCCTCGATCTTAGAGGGGATCCCTATCCACCCGCCAGAAAAGAAGGAGAACCGGTGTTGCAGTATCGCCAGCACCTCCATCCTTGGAAGTGTCAGAAGTAGAATCCTTGATTCCTCTCACTCAGCCATTGCCAAGAGAAGAGACAGATCCATAGCCAGGGCAGTAGAAGAATCCACCAAGCCCAGGAATGAAGATGCGTGGTCCTGAGTAGATTAATCGTCTTAAGATGTTATAGCTGTAGTAATAGTGCTTTTCATCGTTGTCCTCTAGTATTGTACTCTTTCCATTGTTGTCATCCATAGTTGTTGAGATCGTCCACCATAGGGAAGGTGAATGATGTGTCATGAATGGGAGACTGAGTGCATGTATGTTGTACCCATATAAGACCGTTGGAATGTGCGTTGTTTATTTTGCTATGTTTATTGCATCCATCTACCCTTAAGTTTTGTGAGACGTGTTTAGGGTTTTCAAGGGCGATGTAAAGTGGGTTACAAGAGAAGTTACCATTCAAATGATAGCAGACCAGCAGTGATTGGATGACATAAGACACTGTATCGACTAATTGTGGATGTCCCAGCATTACACTTGACTCTCTTTAAATCAAATCCACTGTTGGATTTGAATTCCTTGTCCCTTGTTGTGAAGGGAACCCTTGTTGTTTGAATCTTCCCTTGCAATACTCCTTTTATTCTATGGTCTATGACCCCACCGCCTTCATGTCATGTAAGTTGGTAGTAGTTGCCTGATTAATAGCTTATGGTGCCACAACGAAACCGAGGCCCCCCTGTGGAACAGCTACCATATGGTGACGCTGCTCATCATGCGCTAGTATCGAGGTTGTTGACTAAGTACCTTTATCAAATTACACCACCACACCACTTTTGCTACAAAATATTCTCCTTAAAAATATTCGGGTGTTCGAATGGGAAATCCACAATGGGTTGATGGAATAGTGTTCTCTCTAGTAAAACAAGAGGAGGTGGTTTTGGATAAAGAATGTATGACATGGTCTTAGTTTACATGAAAGACAGATGTAGTCAAGGAAGGGAAAGAAAAAGAAGAGTAGTAAGAAAAGCTAGTCGTGGATAGTCGGGAGTGATGGTAAAAGCCTGAGTGGACATCATGTCCTAAACCCTATGTTTAGTTGACTGCACTACACCTGTCGAATTATTTCACTGCATGACCTAAGAACATCGTTTGTGTCGGGCCCTTTAGCTCCTTGTTCTCACGTGGCCATAGCCTTGTGTTGCACTCATCGTCCTCGTGCACTGTGCATTTCTCCTTTCCCCGGCATCCGGTCAGTTCTCTATGCCCATGCCCTCGTCCCCATACCAGACCCCCACCCCCTCCCTTCTTTCTTCTTTTGGGGACACGGTCGCTCGCACGCCTGCCTCATCGAGCGGACCCCCTCTCCTCTCTTTTATTTCCCCTCTGTCGCTCGCGCAGGAAGCACACCATGGCCGACTTTATCCCCACAGCATGAACCATTTGTGTAGCCATTCACGCCGCCTTCCCATCCGATGTGTTGCACCCCACTTCCATTCGTCACTATAAGATGCCCTTGGTCCTTGCTCTTCTTCTTCATCCCCATTCCCCTCGCATTCGGAGTAGAGCTATGAAATCCAGTCGTCATTGTGGAACTTGGTTCGTCAGTCTAAGGTGATGGTGTAATCTGAGAAGACGAAGGGATCTAGTTCATTGAAGAAGTTCAAGCTCCCTTTGGTTAGTTGGTCTTAGGGTTCACGATGTTCGACTTCTTAGTCTTCTATTTCTGGATATGTTGGTCATACGCCATGTTTTGGATAATCATTATCTTATTGTTTCTCCATTGTCCTCATCTATCTTGACTTCTAGATTAGGTCTCAATTGGATTAGGTTACTCTTAAACCATGTATCCCTAGATCCCCGTGTGGTTAGTATTTGAAGTCATGTAATCTTTCGTGTAATCTCTTATCTATGAAATGTAATCGCGTTTTCCCTCTTCTTGTTCTTGCCTTGAATCTTGAGACAAGATTCTTTTTAGGGGGGTTGGTTGTAACACCTCTGGTGTTACGAGCTTGCTTTGCACCAAGATTTAGGCCTAAGAGGATTTACCGAAATGATTTTTTTGGATTTTAAAATTTTAACTTATGTTTAAAAGTGTCATTTTGGTGAATTATATTGAACAAAGGGTTAATTAGTTCCTAGATGTTTATTTCTATGAGTTAGTGTGACATATGGACTAGTGTATGAAATGCATAGTGGTTGGAATTAATTCGGTTTAGGCATGTTAAAAATTATGGCAACACACACACATGATGTGCACGTACACAACACACTCTTGGACGCCTGTGTCATGCCTAGCCTCATAGCTACCTTGCTGTGCGTTGGCCTCATTGCTAGTCTTGCCTCTACGGCCACGCTGCCAATGCCGCTTCTTGGTGGGCTATCCCACTGCCGCTACCACATTGAGACATGGGCTACACGTAGGGTCTTGTTGCTGTTGTGACATCGCTGTTGGTGATCGTGGCACATTCCTCACCTCTTGATGCATCTACCCCATTGTACATCAGTGCCACTTCGCAGTCGTCGCTTAGTGGCTGTCGATCTTGGCTTCTGGGTGACAAGGCACCTCATTGCCGTCCTGATCGCTAGGCGACATGGTGCATCCCCTGCTCGGAGTCAGTCATCCAATTTATTTATGTCACGCCACGTTGTCGAGTCATTGTTTGCTCTTTCTTTTCTCCACACCCCGATGCATCGGTTTGCCTGTGCCATTGTCTTTCTCTCCCTCGCTAGCATCTTGTCCGAATTTTAATGGGAGCACATGGCTCTATCGTGCCCATGCCCCACTGCTAACTCTCCCCGTGTTCCTTCTTGAGCACGTCGAGGTCGAGCAGTTGTCTGCCTCTACTAGTCCTTGCCTGCCTCTACTGTCTACCATGGCTGGTGAGCAAAGCTCTAAGTCACCAAGTTCCTATGCCTCTATATTGTTGCTGCTACTTTCCACACTACATGCGCGCACCCTACACACCAGCATGGCCGCGCTCTTGCTACCTCCGTATGCCGCTGCCCAACGGCACCCGCGTGTGACTCCACCCTACTCTTCTATCGCTGTGCCATCCATCGTTTGGCCCTTGCAAGCGCACATGAACATCCACGGCTCTGCCTCGCCTCGCTCCTCCTCGCACCGTGGCTCCTCCCGTGCCCCATGCGCTGGCACCCCCGCAGCCATAAAGGAGCATCTCGAGCATGCCCAAGCCTACGTGTCCCACACCACTCCCCTGCTCCCTCGCTCCTCCGCATGCAGCATCGATATTCCCTCCTCTTCCTCCCTGCATCGCGCACTACTGGCTACCGTGCCCTGCCTAGGTCCTGCGTTGTGTCTCCATTGTCCACGCCACCATAGCGTCCCCATTGACGTGCCACCACTGCATCCACGCCCATCATTTCCCCTTCGCGTGAGCACGTGAGCCCCACCGTGCTGCTACCGCGCCGATGTCATTGTGCCGCGCCATCCATCCATAGTCATCCACGCTGAGCCACCCCTATCGCTGATGCTCACTGTGGGTGCTCCACCGGCCACGCCTAAAGTACTATTGCCACCCACACGTGCGGACAAAGCCGCCTATGCCCCATGCGCCGCCCCACCATCCCCGCCTGGCCGACGTTGCCGCAGCTAGTGTGCTCACAACATTGGCTCACATAGGCATGCTGCCAGGGGCCAGCTCGGGTCTAGCCATGGCTAGCTCATGGTCGCGCAGGCTCCCGTGCCCTCACCGGTGGGTTTCCACAACCATCGGGCCTTCCTCGGTCGTGATTGACCACCGGTCGGTGCCCTCTGCTCCGTGCTCTGTTTTTGGGAGAGAGAGAAGGTGAGAAAGTGTCGACATAATATGTTCAGTAGTCCACCGAGGGGTATCCCATGATGGTAGATTTATTAGTGGGGATGCGCGTAATCAGAAACCAGATGGTGACACAAGGCGTAGAGACAGCGATTTAGATAGGTCTGGGCCATCTGATTGACGTAATACCCTATGTCCTATGTCTTTAGTGTATTGTATTGATCTGTATGTAGATCCGATCTGATAGATCCTATCCACTAGGGGACCCCGACCTCTCCTTATATACTCTGGAGGAGATAGGGTTACAAGTAAAGTAGCATATTTGGTACTATATAATGTCTTGTGGTGCACGCCGAGCAGCGCCGTGCATGCCTTAACCTTTAGGTTGGGCCACCCCTAGGGGCACAACCCATGTCTTGGGGGCCATACCCCCATAGCTAGTCCCCGAGCCTGACAGTAGGTGACATAGTCACGTGGTGCCAGGGTTAGAAAGTAGAAAACCAGCCGAGCAGACAGCCAGTCCTCGGGCGTAGCCCTGAGATGAGAACAAGCACATTCACTGCAAGGTGAAGTGTGCCCACTTAGTCCCCGAGCCTGCTAGAAGATGAAGAATGAATCTTGTAGCAGGGTCAAAGAAGTCTGAAAGCTTGTCGACATCGTCTGACATGCGTGTATTAAGACCCTAGACGTGCTACCCAAGATCAACACCCTGATCCGAACAGCATGGAGCAGCTTGATAGCACATCGACGAGACGTAGCAAGATCCGAGCACCAAGGAGTCCCCGGCGTCGCTGACGATGACTGAGCACCGAGGAGCGATGAGTCCTCGGTGTCGCTGGCGATGACCGAGCATCGAGGAGCGAGGAGTCCCCAACGTCGCTGGCGATGACCGAGCACCGAGGAGCGAGGAGTCCCCGGCGTCGCTGGCGATGTCTGAGCACCGAGGAGCAAGGGGTCCCTAGTGTCACTGGCGATGTCCGAGCACCGAGGGGAGAGGAGTCCCTAGCGTAGGCGGCGATATCCGAGCGCCGAGGAGCGAGGAGTCGCCAGTGTCACTGGTAATTACCAAGCATCAAGCAGCGAGGAGTCCCTAGCATCGCTGGCGATGTCCGAGCACCGAGGAGCAAGGGATCCCCCACATCGCTGGTGATGTCTGAGCACCGAGGGGCGAGGAGTCCCTAGCGTAGGTGGCGATGTTCGAGCACCGAAGAGCGAGGAGTCCCTAGCGTCGCTGGTGATGACCGAGCACCGAGGAGCGAGGAGTCTCCGGCGTCGCTGGCGATGACCGATCACCGAGGAGTCCCCGGCATAGGCGGCGATGACCAAGCACCGAGGAGCGAGGAGTCCCCGGCATCGCTGGCGATGAGTGAGCATTGAGGAGTCCTCGGTGTAGGCAGTGATGACCGAGCACCAAGGAGCGAGGAGTCCTCGACGTAGACAGCGATGACCGAGCACCGAGGAGCGAGGAGCGAGGAGTCCCCGGCGTAGGCGGTGATGACCGAGCACCGAGGAGCGATGAGTCCTCGACATCGCTAGCAATGATCGAGCACTGAGGAGTCCCCAAGCGGTGATGACCGAGCGCCGAGGAGCAAGGAGTCCTCAGTGTCGCTGGCGATGATCGAGCACCAACGAGTAAGGAGTCCCTAGCGTCGCTGGTGATGTCCGAGCACCGAGGAGCGAGGAGTCCCCAGCACAGGCGGCGAGGTTCGAGCACCAAGGAGTCCCTGGCGTAGGCGACGATATCCGAGCACCGAGGAGTCCTCGGTGTAGGCGGTGAGGTCCGAGCACCGAGGAGTCCTCAGCGTAGGTGGCGAGGTCTAAGCACCGAGGAGTCCCCGGCGTAGGCGGCGATGGTCCGAGCACCGACATAGCTAATGACATCCATGCGATGAAGTGTGCCCACTTAGTCCTCGAGCATGAAGTATCCATGCGCCAAGGAGTAACCAACATAGCTGGCGATGAAGCAAGAGCGATGAATAGTCTAGTCAACTAGTCGGCGGCAAAGTGAGCATTGAGTAGAAGCGACCGGCGAACAGTCCGATCAACTAGTCGGCGATGGAGTCCATGAACCAAGCGGTCCGACCAGTTGATCGGTGGAGAAGTCCGAACACCAGGTGGTCCGATCACCTGGATGATGACCCTATAATACAAACATGTAGAATGGGTAGTACATGATGTAAAAATAAATGAACTCTGGAGAAAAATCAGCAATGGTGATGAAATGGCGTATGCATCTCGGTGATCAGTTGGCGTGAAAAATATATTTATGTTTAATATAAACCGTCCGAACAATTAGTGTGTAGCTGAGTCTCTAGCCCTAGCTAGCCCATAGTCCATAACGTCGAGCGCAGAGCCCGTGCACATGTAGGAGGAACAAGCGTGACCAAGGAGCCGTTGCCGACCACCCATAACGCAGAGCGTGGAGCCCATAGCATATGTAGGGAGGAGCCGGAGATAGGGCCGTCTCTAGAGACGTCCGAGCATCAATGGGACTATTCGAGGGTTTGGAAAATCATTTGGAGAGCAAATATGGAGAAAACAGTTCGGAGAAACATTATGGCGATATACGGAGATTAGAGAATATTTAGAAGAATATTAAAGTGTGACTTAGCTTTGGATGGAGCGTCTAGTCGGCGACGTATGACATTATCTGGTCGGCGTCCCCACCGATAAATCTACCATCGTGGGATACCCCTTGGTGGACTGCCGAGCATATTCTGTCGATAGTTGGTGCGCTAGGTAGGGGTGTGCGTGCTGTTTTCTTGTCGAACAAGATGGTACACTTTCCGATCTTTTCGTCCTCTCCAAAGCCCTGCTAGATCTTTATGGTCGGATCGATCTCTTGGATCATCAATGCTGATGGAGACGGAGAGATCATCAAGCCAGGACCTAGCGCGCCAACTATCGATAGAATATGCTCGGCAATCCACTGAGGGGTATCCCATGATGGTAGATTTATCGGTGGGGTTGCGCATAATCAGGAACCAGATGGTGACACAAGGCGCAGAGATAGCGATTTAGACAGGTTCGGGCCGTCTGATTGATGTAATACCCTACATCCTATGTCTTTGGTGTATTGTATTGATCTATATGTAGATCCGATCTGATAGATCCTATCCACTAGGGGACCCCTACCTCTCCTTATATACTCTGGAGGAGATAGGGTTACAAGTAAAGTAGCATATTTAGTACTATATAATGTCTTGTGGTGCACGTTGAGCAGCGCCGTGCATGCCTTAACCTTTTGGGTTGGGCCACCCCTAGGGGCGTAGCCCATGTCTTGGGGGCCATACCCCCATAGAAAGGTAAGGATAGAATCTTTCTAGGGTTCTCGATGCAAAATCAATGACTCACATAAATAGTTTTTATGTCCTATAGGTTGATTTAAGTAAAGTATAGGGCCTCTTTGCAAATATACCGCCATCGCCTAGCCCTGGCCGCGTGGGCCGGCTTGTTGGGTCATGCTCGTCCACACATGGGTTGGCCCGCTCACGCTGGGCTATGGTCCGCTTGCCGCCTGGGCCATGCGCGCGCCTATGGGCCGAGTCACGCTATCAGCCTGTCGCTCACACCCACTCCCGGGCCACACGCTGTGCGCCTATGGGCCGAGCTGGCTCACCAGTCGTGGGCCGCGCTGAGGCCACACTCGCCGTGGGCCGTGTTGGCCATGGTGTTCTTTTCTTTTTCCAAGGAATTAGTGAAGATTTCCTAATATAAATTCTGAACAGATTTTTTTATTTAAATATAAAATCATTTAGAAGTCCAAAAATTATGAAACCAATTTTGTTAGGCTCCTAAAATCATGATCTATCTAATAGTATATTTTGTTTGCATAGGTTCAGTATATTTTTAGGGTTGCTCTAATTATTTTTAAAGTGTTTAATATTGTTAAAATATGAACTTGTAGGAATTTCCGTGATAAATCGGTGATAGTGTTAACTATAAAAATTTTATAGTAAATTACTAATATTATTAGCTGCTCACAGTAATTTTTGTAGCTCTAGAATAATTAGTTTGCTAGATAGATAATGATGTCCTATTTCGAATAAAGATTAAATTGATAAAATAGGATAAAAAACACCTTGAAATTGTATAACTAAAACATTTGTTGAGAAATGACGCCTTTCTCGACGATGTTGATACATAGATTATTACGTTAGTCATTAGAACTAGCTCGTTAACTTAAAAGGCATAAATCATATTTTATAAGTCACGATTATAGTTGATTAATTATATCTTTTCATTGCATCGCATTGCATATCATAATAGGGACGTCGATGGATCACAGAGTCATCGGGAGTTGCTAGAGAAATAGTGATTTTGGGAGATCGTGTCGCCATGATGGGAAGCTAACTTCTGATTAAATCTTACCAAGCAAGCCCTGATGCATAACCCCTACTTTTTTACACTTTAAATTATATTTGTGCATTAAGTTTTAAGAAGTTGAATGAAACCCACTTGCATATATATATCTTGATCCTATGAGTCTTACTAGTATGCCAGGATCGTGTAGATTGCTATGCTATAGGACTCCGGTAGAAGTCGAGTGATTGCCTGTCACTCACAAGAGATAGGAAATATATTACTGTATTATTATCACTTGGAAAATATAAATGGTGGAAAGGAAAAATGGTGACCGGATAGGAATATGGTTTAGGTATTGGTGGGTGTAACAGGTTGCATCCTACGACCAATGGGACATAGCTTGGTTACATTATTTTTCCTATCTGTGTCGGTTAAGGACCAGCTATTGTATTGGACTCTAGTCACAGACTTATCATTCCGAGCACATACTTGGGTATGGGCACAGGGAAGACTTGTTACTCTCTTGTCATGGGTTTTGGCTCTTTCTGGACTGACTATTAGGGTGGTTTTTGAGTGGAGGTCCATGCACCGCACTGAGTTCGAGACTCAAGGGCGAGGGCTTGGAGTCATAGTTTGGACGAATACCTAGACCCCATGATAGGAGGGTAGTGGGTTGATCCTGCTTGTGCTTAGGGTACAAGCGAGCTGTGTGTGTTTTGGGTACCTAGCTGGGGTATTAATTCGTGAATCGCCGGGCAATTCGGTATGGCTTGTCTACGGTCTAGCACCATAGTAAGAACTAAAAGATGAAAGATAGAAAAAGGAAATTTGATTGCTTACCACTTGCTTAAAAGTGGCACATGTGCTTACATATAATGGTTAGTTAATGAACTAATGTGACTGCTACTAAAGATTAAATATAAGGACACACGCTTAGTAATGCTTCTTGCAGATGCAATAAACCCACAAGCCAGATAGCCTTGCATATCCTTGAAGTCTTTTCTTTCCTCCTATCGGGTAAGTCTTGCTAAGTATAATTGAGTACTCATGGTTTTATTTCCCCCTATTGAAGGTAACAGGTGAATGCTAGAGCTGGCCTTTATATGTGGATTCCTCCTGGTGGGCTCAGAGAGGATTTCCTTTACGCTGTGATCATAGTTTTTATTTATAACCCTCAACAAATGTTTTTATAAACAGAAGTTTTATAATCTGTTGTCATAGTTTATTTATCAATGTTTCATCATGCCATGAATAGCTATTTATTTCCGCTGTAATTCTGATCTCATGTTTATATTCCACCGTTAATTTAAATTGTTCATAACTCTGATAACATGTTAGTATTCTGCTATTATAAATAATAAATATTATACTATGATGTTACAAGGAAAGTGATGTAAGAAATGGTTTAAGAATGTTGTAAGCTTTATTCTCTCATTTGTGATCTTGATGAAAAAATATGGATTTTTAGGTTTTCCCTTAGGGTGTGCCCGACGGGACCGTGTATTTTAGTGTTCTCCCTTAAGTACTTAGTATCTAATGGAAGACAAGCTAAAACAGAACCGCCCAATTTATATAAGATCAAGTATGGCTGTCCCGCTAATACGTTGACACACACATACTTTCACTCATATAAACCCGATAGTCCGCTGAGTGTCACGAAGGACCTCGGTAAATCAACATCACAACCAAGATCGTGTGATTAAGCAAATACACATCACATACGCAGAGTTGCAGCGAAAATAATATTACAAATGGGTTCATAAATAATAGTAAAAGTTTGGGTTTCAAAACCAATTATTGAAAACAACATAGCTTTCAAATGATTACACTAATATAAATTCCAAATACATTGCTAGCATAAGTGACATCCTTAGATAAAAGCATATAAATGAGAAGTAAATATAGAATTACCGAGCCCACCGACGGTTAGCCACCATCTCTAATAGACCGAGAACTGCACCTGCAACACAGTGGGATTAACCCTGAGTACTCGAATGTACTCAGCTAGACTTATCCGTCATAAACCAAAAATAAAGTGACACCAAGGATTATGCAAGGCTTTATCAGTGGATCTTGCTGGACAACCTGCTTGCATAAAAGCTTGAGTAATCATTAGCATTATTAACCTATACTAGCAGTGACTTTTAGCCATTTCCTACCATCTATATTAGCACCTGTAATAATCAATCACTTGATTAAGTTGTAAAAAATAATAACCATATCATATTAAGATAATTCTACAGATAACAAGGTCAATTAATCCAATGAATGAATCTATGTCTAAAACATAGACAGAAATAGATATGTCACTTAAACAGCTATAAATGGAGTTCTACATGTCCAATAAATGTGGTTCTAGACTTTTTAGAAAGCTTAAAAAATTCTAAACAACTTTGTTGTAAACACCTAAAGCTAATTCTACTATTAAGAAAGTCCCACAGTGCCAACAAGGAAACCCTCTTTGGGTTTGGGCAGAAACAGCCACAGAGATTTAAGCAAGTATAACTCAAGATCTACTTAACCAAAAATCATGATATTTAGCTTTTTGAAAAGCTTAATAAAATTACTACAACTCATGTATTATCATAAATTCATGACTCATAACTTAACTAAGCCAATTAATTCAAACATGCAGGCCTATTTAGAATAGGAGCAAAGCAACACATGGCATTTGTTATTTTTATAGATCTTAAACTATCAATTCTAAACTCTTGAAATTTTTAACAGGCATCAACCATCACCTGATTAGAAATCCATAAAAATTCATATTTATTTGAGCACAAAAACTACAGTTATAAAAAAAGACAAAACACAACTAGTATTAAGAACAAAACTGCATAAATATCTTTTTACAGCAAAATATTTAAACTAAAATATGCCAGATTATAGATCTACTGCATAGATAATTTCACAAGGATTCCAAAACGTCCTCATTTACTATTTTACGATTCTTCTACAGTTTGCTACAATTTTCCAAAGTTTAGCATAGAATATGCATAAAAGGAAAACATAAAAAGAAAAACACTTTTATGTCGGGAACCCTAAACTTCTCATGAATCGAACAAGCCTAGAAAGGTAAACACTTGTCTCTGGCTATTTTACAATGGGAACCTTGATACTTGTTTCTATTTACATTTCACCCCATCGTCTTCTTCAGACCGAGCAGACGAGAGGCAGAGGGGCATGGCGGCCGTCGGGGCCGACCATCGGCTGCCTTGGCCGGCTATGGAAAGGGCACCGGCAAAGGGAAGGCTGGTTGTAGGGATGATGTGGTTGGCTAGGCCCTGGCCATGGCCAGCCATGGCCACACTCGGCCTAGCTCAGCCGGCTGTAGGGCTAGCGGCAGCCTTGCGACAAGCAGGCGACACCGGTGTCCAGGAGGCTCTACGTGAGGTGGGGAAGGAGGAGGAAGGAGAGGGGAACTAGTGGCATGGTAGGGTGGTGGTTGGAGGGAGAGGGCAGAAAGTGAGAGAGAGTGCCAGAGAGAGGGCGGAGAGCTCCTCCCCATCTACACAGGGCGCCAGGGTGCAGGTGCATGCGTTGGCAATGGCAGGCGTGAGCTGGCGAACGGGCACGGGCACGGGAGGCCACGCGACAGCAAAGTGCTATGGTCGATCGACCATGATGAGCTTCAAACATTACAAAGACTGAAGGATCTAATACAACTGCAATATTACGACTGAAACACAAACTTCGACTCCATCAAACTCCCAAACCAACGTGAATTAGCGAAAACTACACTAATATAAGTTTCAGAGCTACATGAGGTCTCCAACTTTGCTTTAGGGGTTTTGGTCAAACTCAGATTATATTGGAAGATAGAGATCTGCAAAATAGGGCTCATGAAACTGAAAATTCAGTTTTCAGTTACTCAGCAAATTTTTCGGACTCTGAAAACAGCAGTAGATTCAAAGTTTGAGCCTCGGTTTGACTTAGTTCCAAGTTGATCTAGTTCTTAGTCCAAAAACAAAGTTTGTTCTACTCCACTCAAACTTTGACTTTTATTTAATGTGCAACTCCATGCAAGCATTATAAGCCACAGTCCAAACCAAGTCAAAGTAGCATCACGGTAAAGCTTAAATTAGAGTTTTAGACCATTTGGGGCATTTTTGTGACTTCTGCTCAATATGAACCCTTGTTGACTTTTGTTGTAGAGTTCAATTAGAGTCATTTGAGTAAGGTAGCAAGGTTTGGTTGATGACTTATAATCCCATTCACTTAATGAAGCAATCCAAGAAAGAATGTAACTCATCATTCATGCGACTTCTTGATTCCAAACTTCATAAAACTTTTACAATCATCCATGTGGGTGGAAATTGATGTGAGGCACATGAAAGAAGCACCTTCAACATTACTTAGGTATATATCCGAAAAGGGCCAATATGCAAGCAATGTGTGTTGCCCAAGTTTAAGTTGGAGCTCAATCTTGTAGATTTGATCTTGACACCTTCATGACTACTTAACATGTCATGTTTGAGCTTAAACCCATTGCTTAACTGATGACAAACACCTAGGATGTTACAGCCCTCCCCCCTTAAAGGAATCGCATCCCAAGATTCAGGACGAAAGACTTTTATGGAAGAGAGACATGTTACCAGTTTCCAATATCAGCGATAGCTTTAGGCTACATAGCTTCAAGCATCAGAGGGACCAAATTGGTCAAGATAACTTTCTATACTTGTTCTTTGTAGTAAATTTTTGTCAAAAGGATTTCGTTCATTGGCTTCCATAAAGCATTGTTACATTGAGAGAAATCCAAGATAGCACTGTCCTGTGTACTTCATCCTTGATGTATGAAGAGTGATTCAAGCGTAGACTAACTACTTGTAACATCTACTTCCCTAGTGGATATAGCACAGACCTTATGGACTTTGCACTAGACCACAGTCTATTGACGGATATTCCTTACAACGGTGCTATATTTGTTCCCAAGGTTTGAAAAGCAGTTCTCTACTAAAGTGGCTTGAGCACAACTTTTCATAAAGGATGTGATCATAGATGGGGTAAATATCCTTTGAGGGTATGAGAAGCTAGTTAACCAATATCTAAACTGGTTGTAGCGGTGCAATCACTTAGATGTCAACTGATGGAAAGCTATATAATGTTCTATGTGTGCAGTGCTCTTTCTCTGATAACAACACTATATTATCTGAGTCCGTTGAGTGAAGATCAACGTGATAGCTAACTTTGTCTACCCAGCAATTTCGATGCTCATTAGCTAAGGGAACCTTAGAATTTAAGTGGCAACAGGAATCTGGGTTAAGTTGATGCAACCTCTTGGGTAAAACACATGGAAGGCACCAAATGACAAGGCAACATTGGATAAACATTGCCAAGGATGATGGATAGCGAGGCCTAGAGTACAATAACAGTTGCAAGTATTTCCTCAAACTAGGGAAATAGTTCACTACCATGCATTTTGAGTACAATTCTCCTTCATGGTGTAGTTGCTCAGTATGTTGAGTTGACTTGCACTATATCAAAACTATCTTTGTGGAACTACTTTTGACATTGGGGCTTCATTTCTAATGTCAGTCAATATCTCCATATCACAATTGAAAATCTGTTGTTTGACACCTTTCAAATTGCTTCCGATTTGCAAGGGTATAAATTAACTCGTAGAACACCTCAATTGCTCGAACATTGTTGATAGAAGAGGCCAAGAACAAGGTACAAAGGGGTCCAAGGAGTCTTCTTTAGGGCATCTAAAGGATTATCTAGCAACAATTATTGACCGCGTTACATACCTTGGCATCAATTGCAAACACAACTTTCGAATGTGAAGGATGATCGTAGTCACAAAGAAATTACAAATTCTATACTCTTCGGTTTTCTATTCATATTTCACAAACTAGTGCTCCATTGTGCATGAATTTTGGTAGAAATATAGATCCATGTGTCCCCTAACTGCTCACCAAAATTTAGCTCAAATGGACACTGTTTGAGTATCCAAACAATGTGGCTACCAAAACTGCTCTATTCTGTAATTATAGCGTACCGTATTGACAAAACATCTCTCAAATCCGATGTTTCACTCCACCAATCCTCAAACAAACTTAAGGCATCGATGTGTCCTAAGTGAGGAATGAGGTCACCAAAGTTTGAGGCCATTCCAACCATGTTTGAGTCACTAATCGTTGGCTTAAAGATGTTCGGTTTTGTACCCTAAAATCTGGACAGATTTCTCGTTCTTCTCTTTCTTTGCTTCACACGTTGTGGTGTGTGTTCTATACTCTTGATCTCTTTGTATAGCAGCAGCAGCTCTTTTCTCTAAGGATGTATACTAAGGTTTTCCATATGTGGTTCTCAGGAAACAACTTAAATCGTTTAGACACCAACTTGACGATGCACAAGCATTGGACTTGTGGCTATGTTTTCAGAACACAAAGCATACTCTACATGGAGGGACTATCCTACAGAGATAAGGAACCATTCCTATATATCCTTTGGCACTTCATCCAATATAGTCCAGACACATGTGTTAGTGGCACCTAGGGGCACAAAGATGCTGACTGAAACTAGGGACGTGCTTTCGCTAGCTCCTACTTAGCCGATACAACGTCTTGTACTATCTGTGTGATTGTCCAAGATGGAATTGACTTGACAACATAGGTTTTGGAAAACAAAGCAGTAGTTGCATCACTAAATGGCTTACTGTTTTATTGCTTAACATTGCTCTATGAGACATAGTTTTTGTAATTAGCAAAAAGTTGTCACCAAGCTGGAGGTTAAGCTTCCTACTAGTAACTAATCAGTTGTCTCCCAACACTAAAAGTTCTAAATCTTCACTCTTGCCAACAATAGTTGTGATTGACGCATAACAGATGGTCGCCATCAAAGTCAGCAGACAAGGGGTCACACTAGAGATTGTTGATCTTGACTATATGATCAGCATGCACATAATGATCAAGACTTGGATAGCTAGGTCATAATCATAATGTGACGTTCGATTCTTATCTAACTAACCATTTGTCCAATATTAAGTGTTGTGTGCATTTTTGATCCAACGGGGATGACATAAGTTGCTCACTAGATGACCGATGTCATTATACGGATAGTCAAGTAGGGTCACTTGCCTACCATCTCTTACAGTCTGTTTATGTTCATGTCAGCGACATATTCTTCAAAGGTTATCCTCTAGACGACTTCAGAAGGAAGCTCTACTACTTTTGGTCTAATATAAGGATTTTCCAATTAGATATGGAGAGATAACCAAGGAAGAGCTCACGTGAAAATAACACATCGGTGTAGTTCGCCAATGGATCATGACTAGAAACCTCGATACCAGCGTGCACCTAGCAGCACAACCATGTGCCGATCGGACACAAGGAGGCCCTAGGTTCCATCACAGCACTGTAGTTGCTACTCATAACACCATTACTGATCACACACCCAAAGTGAATTTTCAAGTTGCATAAATTGGTTCATAAGAATAAGCACTATGCAAAGAAGGGATAGCAAACAAAGGTAGTCACAAGGTTAGGACTCAACAAGGAGGTGATCAGAAGATCAAAACACAGCACAAAAGAACATAGCCTAATTGCCGAAGGCAACTAAGCAGGAGACTCTTGCTTAATTTCCATAAATGCATTCTGTCCACCATAGTGATTACCAGGTAAAGATTAACATGAGATTTGGTCTTGCCGAGCAGCAACATGAGATCAAGACTGATAAACATCTAGAGACTTGAAAGGGTTGGAGGCAAAATAAACGAGATTCGAGGGCCAAAGCCAATTCACTAACTAGGGTTTCAATAGATAAAGCAATGACATGATCTATGAGGAAAAGGTTCCAAAGCCAGGATAGATAGCGATTAGCATTGCACCAGATCATCTGTAGAAGAAGGAGCAATGAGATCTAATAATGATTTTTGAGTAGGGTCCTCCCACACAGGAGCAGAACAACCATGAAACATGCAAGCATTCAAGGGAACTAAGCTTGGGCCTAAGGTCAAGCAAAGGCATGGATAAAGGTCTTCGTAGCACAGCGTTCAAGGCTAGCAACCTCATGTATAGGCTTAGGCTCCTAAAAGAGAACTTAATTGGAGATGACAACCATGAGATTATCAAAACTTGGATGTTGTTCTAGGATAGCGCTCTTCAACACTCGTATGCTTACCGAGGACAAAAGGGATGACAACTACGACACTACCTAGATAACGAGCATCCATACATACATCATGGTCATAAGAAAGCATTTCGAATATACTCAATCCGATTAGCTTAAGTGACTATTACTAAGCACAAAGCTCGCACATAACAAGTAGTCACCTACAGCAACACCACTACACATAAACTTGGTAGTAAGGTGCTGTTATCTTTTTATTTCCTTTTTACTGAGTAGGTGGATATCTCTACAAAATAAGTTTTACTTACATTTAGCAATTTAGTTTTCGAAGGGGTGAAGTTTTTGCTAATTAATAACCTGTCATCTATTTCCTTTGGAAGCAAACATACAAGACGAAACTAATCATACACTACCTTCAAGCATAGCTATTTAAGCAGCATGGGACAAGACATTTTGTCTAGCTTCACACAGGAAAGATAGTAACATCATATTGATCACAAGTTACTTAATATTAGAACAAAGTGAGGGAAGCATATTTATGCACAAGCACAATCATGATGCATGCTCGTCCTATTCATCCTCACGAAATTGTCAGCCTAAGGTGGCAATCATGTTCTATATCGGTGGCATAACACGTACTCTCTCGATATATAGCTAGTTGTCAGCTATATTCAATCTACACATTCATGGTTAGCGTACCTGCAGGCAAACTCATTGTAGCCCATCCCCACAAGAGATAATTAAGCACACAATGAAAGCAGTAAACTAAGATACTCTCCATATATACAACCCTAGATATATATACTTCAGTATCCATAGCTACCCAATAGATATACCCACAATTAAGTACCTTCATATATATATGTGTGTAACATATAAATATTCTAGTTACCATAGCTAACTCTCCCCTAGACCGACAGTTGGATGACCATGCTCTCACAACTCAAACTTACTTGGGCGTAGAGGCAATTGATCCATACATTACCACCCAACCAGATGCCATCCATACAATAGCACGCCGTATGGATGGCGAAAGTAAAACTCCCCATATTAGTACTTAGATAGCCACCTAATAGTCCTTAACTGGGCATAAAGGAGGATGTCACTAGCATAGTTTTGCAATTAATTTTTGACAAATTTGTCTGTAGCTAAAGTTTTAGTTAAAATAGGCTTTTTAAAACTAAAACTTTGTTTTTAAAATGACGTACATGACAGTATTATGCTTAATCTTGCTCTGATACTAGCTGTAATAGAACCGCCCAATTTATACAAGATCAAGTATGGCTGTCCCTGCTAACACGTTGACACACACATACTTTCCCTCATATAAACCCGGTAGTCCGCCGAGTGTCACGAATGACCTCGGTAAATCAACATCACAACCAAGATCGCGTGATTGAGCAAATACACATCACATACGCAGAGTTACAGCGAAAATAATATTACAAATGGGTTCACAAATAATAGTAAAAGTTTGGGTTTCAAAACCGATTATTGAAAACAACATAGCTTTCAAATGATTACATTAATATAAGTTCCAAATACATTGCTAGCATAAGTGCCATCCTCAGACAAAAGCATATAAATGATAAGTAAATATAGAATCATCGAGCCCACCGGTGGTTAGCCACCATCTTCAATAGGCCGAGAACTTCACCTACAATATGGTGGGATAAACCCTGAGTACTCGAATATACTCAGCTAGACTTATCCGTCATAAACTAGAAATAAAGTGACACCAAGGATTATGCAAAGCTTTATCAGTGGATCTTGCTGGACAACCTCTTTGCATAAAAGCTTGAGTAATTATTAGCATTATTAACCTATACTAGCAATGACTTTTAGCCATTTCCTACCATCTATATTAGCACCTGTACTAATCAATCACTTGATTAAGTTGCAAATAATAATAACCATATCAGGTATTTCATGGCTCACTATCATTATAATCATCATCATCATCATCATCATCATTTAACCATATCTTTAAATTTAGTGAATCTACGTTGCCACTGCTCAGTCAAGTTCTCACTATCTGAGAGAGACGACAATTCGGATTGATTCCTATCTAGCTAGAGGGGTATTCCTAACACAAACCATGCTTCCCCCGTCAGGGCCGCAAACAAGTCACCTTTGGTACAACTTAAGAGAAAGTCATGGTTACGATCAGTGCCGCAAAATCAGAGAACCACTATGCCAAGAGTGCTCGGTGACTTAACCCGTCCTTGGGCTTACATCAATGGCTCTTCACACATCCTTACTGCCATCTAGATTACGACCAACTGCTCGTGGTCCTGGCCTGAGTTGAGCTACTAGGCTTCATAGTCGGAACGACTTATTCGGCCAGCTAAGTGTTAGGCTGCGTTCAACATGACATGAGGACGTATAGCAAATCGGTCCTTAAACGACACAGATGGGGATAGATTCACACCCAAGACCTCCATGCCTTGTTGCTGCCTATTGTCATCCCGTCCGGTCTCTTTTTATTATTAACACATGGTTCTTTTCCATGATAGCAAATATAGCCAACCGTGACCCACCTCATCCTAAAGCTCGCAGGTGACAAGAAATCACCCGACTTCTATCGCACTAAGCATGGCTAAGCATTCAACCTGTTCCTGAACTTAAATCGGATTCAAGTGCGATATCTAGACAAGGATAGATATATAATGCAAAAATTGGTTTCAACCAATTCCTATACTTAATGCATCAACAATAATAAAAGATACTCAAGATATTTGTAAAAACATAGGAGACTTAGAATGCTCCGGGGCTTGCCAAGAATCCAACACTAGGTTAGTGTTTGTTAGACGACACTTGCTAAGTCCTTCCATCTTCAGGGTAGGTTCACCATGCACCTTCCTCGGGTTCGGCTCCAACATCCCATCCTTCCCGTGGTTCATCTAGCGTACCTAGATGAGATACAAGATGCAAGTGCATGAATAAAAGAACGGCAATATGAGATGCATCTCATAATCTATTATAGAAAGATAGTAAGCATATCAAGCATGGTTCACAAGATAACTTGAGTTAAGCTATTCCATTAAAAACATCTATCACAATTTAAGATCTCAAGTAACTTAATTTAACACCATGAAAGGCATGAGTTACACTTAGCAACACATAATTAATGCAAAGTGAAAACAATCAACTTGTAAGCACAACACAGATAACACTTGTTTTACCCATAATTGGAGATCCAAACATACAAAGAAGGTGATCCTAGACTTTTTGGAAAGCTAATTAAATTATCTAAAATATGTTTATTATCATCACAAGGTGATTCCACAATTAACAAGGTCAATTAAGCACAATTGATCACCTCTGTCCAGACTTAGACAGATTCTACCATGGAACTTCACAAACTTATAACTAGAGTTGTACTAATCCAAAAGACATGAAACAAGACAATATAGAAAGATTATAAATTTTTCTACAATTAATATTTAAGCATCCTAGTATGATTCCCAAGTTAAAAGAGTCAAACAATCACATTTATGAAATCTGGTCCAGAAATTCCAGAGAACTACAATTTCTGAAGACCAACTTAGAACCGTCATAACTCACAAACTGTTTGGCCAAATGCCATGAAAATTTAACACAAGCTAGTTAAGTGAGTTATATACAACTTCCTTATTATCATATTAAGATGATTCTACAAATAAAAAGGGTAATTAATCCAATGAATGAATCTATGTCTAAAACATAGATAAAAACTGATATGCCACTTTAAACAGCTATAAATGGAGTTCTAAATGTCTAATAAATGTGGTTCCAGACTTTTTAGAAAGCTTAGAAAATTCTAAATAACTTTGTTGTAAACACCTAAAGCTAATTCTACTATTAAGAAGGTCCCACAATGCCAACAAGGAAACCCTCTCTGGGTTTGGGCAAAAACAACCATAGAGATTTAAGCAAGTATAACTCAAGATCTACTTAACCAAAAATTATGATATTTAGCTTTTTTAAAATCTTAATAAAATTACTACAACTCATGTATTATCATAAATTCATGATTCATAACTTAACTAAGCCAATTAATTCAAACACGCAGGCCTATTTAGAATAGGAGCAAAGCAACACAGAGCATTTGTTATTTTTATAGATCTTAAACTATCAATTCTAAACTCTTGAAATTTTTAACAGGCATCAACCATCACCTGATTAGAAATCCATAAAAAATTCATATTTATTTGAGCACAAAAACTATAGTTATAAAAAAGACAAGACACAACTAGTATTAAGAATCAAATTGCATAAATATCTTTTTACAGCAAAATATTAAAACTAAAATATGCCATATTATAGATCTACTGCATAGATAATTTCACAAAGATTCCAAAAAGTCCTCATTTACTATTTTATGATTCTTCTACAGTTTGCTACAATTTTCCAAAGTTCAGCATAGAATATGCATAAAAGGAAAACATAAAAGAAAAACACTTTTATGTTGGGAACCCTAAACTTCTCACGAATCGAACAAGCCTAGAAAGGTAAACTCTTGTCTCTAGCTATTTTACAATGGGAACCTTAATACTTGTTTCTATTTACATTTCACCCCATTGTCTTCTTTAGACCGAGCAGACAAGAGGCAGAGGGGCGTGGCGGCCGTCGGGGCTGGCTAGTGGCTACCTCGGCCGGCTATGGAAAGGGCACCAGCAAAGGGAAGGTCGGCTGCAGGGATGATGTGGTTGGCTAGGCCCTAGCCATGGCCACGCTCGGCCTAGCTCAGCCGGCTGTAGGGCCAGTGGTAGCCTGGCGACAAGTAGACGACACCAGCGGCTAGGAGGCTCTACGTGAGGTAGGGAAGGAGGAGGAAGGAGAGGGGAACAAGTGGTATGGCAGGGTGGTGGTTGGAGGCTCAAGAGAGAGAGAGCGCACCATGGCCACGAGAGCTTCATTGCTCGGCCATGGCGGCGCGACCGCTCGGAGAGAGGGCAGAGAGCGCCTCCCCATCGACACAGGGCGTCGGGGTGTAGGTGCACACGTTGGCAATGGCAGGCGTGAGTTGGCGAACAGGCATGGGCACAGGAGGCCACATGGCAGTGAAGTGTTGTGGCCGGTCAGCCATGACGAGCTTCAGACATTACAAAGACTGAAGGAACTAATACTACCGCAAAATTATGACTGAAACATAAACTTCGACTCCATCAAACTCCCAAACCAACGCGAATTAGCGAAAACTACACTAATATAAGTTTCAGAGCTACATAAGGTCCCCAACTTTGCTTTAGGGGTTTTGGTCAAACTCGGATTATATTGGAAGATAGAGAGCTGCAAAGTAGGGCTCATGAAACTGAAAATTCAGTTTTCAGACTTAGCAAATTTTTCGGACTCTAAAAACAACAGTAGATTCAAAGTTTGAGCCTTGATTTGACTTAGTTCCAAGTTGATCTGGCTCTTGGTCTAAAAACAAAGTTTGTTCTACTCCACTCAAACTTCAACTTTTATTTAATGTGCAACTCCATGCAAGCAATGTAACCATAGTTCAAACCAAGTCAAAGTAGCATCACGGTAAAACTTAAATTAGAGTTTTAGACCGTTTGAGGCATTTTCTTGACTTCTGCTCAACATGAACCCTTCATGACTTTTGTTGTAGAGTTCAATTAGAGTCATTTGAGTAAGGTAGCAAGGTTTGATTGATGACTTATAATCCCATTCACTTAATGAAGCAATCCAAGAAAGAATGTAACGCATCAATTCATGCGACTTCTTGATTCCAAACTTCTTGAAACTTTTACAATCATCCATGTGGGTGGAAATTGATGTGAGGCACATGAAAGAAGCACCTTCAACATTACTTAGGTATATATCCAAAAAGGGCCAATATGCAAGCAATGTGTGTTGCCCAAGTTTAAGTTGGAGCTCACTCTTGTAGATTTGATCTTGACACCTTCATCACCACTTAACATGTCATGTTTGAGCTTAAACCCATTGCTTAACTGGTGATAAACACCTAGGGTGTTACAATAAGCACTCTTGAGAGCCATTAGATTAGGCGGTTTTGCCACACATGGTTAGGTGAGTGTGGCTACAACATCTATAAACCCTAGCAAAGCTCTACGGCGTGGATTAGGTCAAGGTGGAGCGATGGTGAAGCTTGGCCGCATGGATGGCGACATGGTGGCGTTCCGCTCTGATGAGGCCAACATTGGCCTTAGGCTCTTGCCTTGAGTTAGACCTAGCTCTAACCTAACCCTAACGTTTAGAAGCATGCGAGGAAGAAAACCGGGCATGCATAGCCATGGCGGAGGGTATGGCGGCGGCACTCTCAGCGACGGTGCAACAACGGCGATGGCCCGTAGGCCTTTACCTTGGCTCAGGTTAAGGCAATGGGTGGTCGTCTAGGTGGAGGAGGTGATGGCCGAGAGGTGAGCGTGAGTAATCAGACAATGGCACAGTGGCGGTGGCGCGCTAGCTCAGCGGCGATGGTGTGGTGTGCGGCGACTTTGCTCTAGCGCGACGAAGGCGAGAGAGAGGCAGAGCGAGGCGAGTGAGAGCAAGTGAGGAGGGAGGGCACATCACTGCCATTTTAATGCCCACGCCAACCTAATGCGTAGGCTCCATGCAACGGTCATGGCCTGACTTCGGTCGGCCACGACACGCGTGCGGCGTCGGTTTAGACACCTCTGAATCCGACTGATGAAGCAAGTTCAAGTGATTAGTCCTCCTAATCCATGGCGATTGAGCAAAAACTTCATTAATAAAAATTGTAGAGCTACGTGAGTACTACAAGATTGCTTAAATGAGTTTTATCTAATTCTTAATGGTTTTCAAACTACAATGTTCCAAAGTAGACTACATTGAAACTGAAACTCGGTTAAAGAGCAAAATTTCAACTTTTGAAAACAGCATTTTGTTGATACTTGTGAGCTCTATTTGACCATGTTAGACACTAAATTAGCTCATGACCCTTAAATAAAGTTTGTTACTCATGACAAGAACTACAACTTTTATTTAGGTCACACAACCATGCAAACACTCTAAGCTACTGTTCAACTTTAGTCAAGCTAGCATCACGAAAATGGCATTTCAAATGAAACCAACACTTAGAAGCAAAATTGGCTTAAGTCAAGAATATAAACATTGTTCTAATTATCATTCTAGATGTGTCTAAGGTATTTTCATGACCTCATAACCATTTCATACATTGGTCACATACGATTACAAGTATAAGCATATATATAAAATCAATATTTCATGTGATAAGGTATAAGAATGAGATGAAATTTCATATAGTTTTGTTCATGCATGCTTGGATGATGCTTGTGCTCATAAAATGTAGGTGCCAAATGCAGAGCTTAATACTGGGGTGTTACATGTAGCATAGAAAGTAGCTCCCTTACGTAACTAATTTGGCTTGAGTAGCCTTGTTAGTTACATTGCTTAGTTTGTGTAGCTAAGTTATTTGTGCTCTTTAATTTGGCTTGTGTAGCCTTGTTATTGAGCATTGCTAGTGAGCTTAGGTGGCTTTGTGTTTTTGTTTACTAGATTGTGTAGGAGCTCCCCTGGTTGCTTAAGTAGTAGTTGCATATGTTTATGTGACCTTACTTCTATAATTGATTATGTAAGCTCTACGTCATCTTTGTTGTCTAATTAGGATCTTTATGAGGTGTTTAAGAACTTAAATAGAGGGGTATAGTGTTGGATAAACCGATAGTTTTAATTCCGTATTATTTCGGCTAGCCAGCACGATTAATTTTAGAAATAACTATTTACCCTCCATCTGGTCCTCCATCTCGACCCTACAATTAGTTAGCTTGTGTAGCTTGCTAGTTACCTTCTTACTTGTGTAACATAGAAGTAGCTTCCTTGCGTGGCTAATTTGGTTTTAGTAACCTTGTTAGTCATATTGTTTAGTTTGTGTAGTTAAGTGTTTTGTGCTCTCTAATTTGGCTTTGTATAGCCTTGTTATTGAGCATCACTAGTGAGCTTAGAAGCTTTTATGCTGTAAGGAAAATGGACCCTTGGCCCATTTACTTTGGATTTTGGTGTTTGATGACCAACACAACCAAATTGGACTAATGAATTTGCAAGTGTTTGTTTTGTAGTCCAACAGGGTGCAAGACGTGACTTGGACGAAGGCGATGTGACGATCCGATGATCAACACCTTGAGTAAGACCTTAGGAGCACAAGAAAAGACCCAAGATATCAAGCAAAGTCCAAGCATGAAGATAGGAACCAAGCCATACGCAAGATCACGAAGAAACGAGCTCGTAGAGGCGACCGGACGCAAGGACCGGACGCTAGAAGCGCGACCGGACGCTAGACCGGTGGCTCGGCAGACAGGCGACCGGACACGAGGACCGGACGCTGACGGCAACCGACCGGACGCTGGAACGCAGCGTCCGATCGAGTACAGAGAGGTTCCAGGCGCGCGAAACTGCGACCGGACTCGTCCGGTGGCAGGCGACCGGACGCTGGCAGCGTCTGATCGGTGGTTCACGGCTGCAATGGTCGGGACGACCGGACGCATCCGGTCAGGACGATTCAGCGTTCGGTCAGTAGCAGAATTGTGGGAGTTTGACCCCAACGGCTACTTTCTCAGTGGGGCTTATAAATACAACCCCAACCGGCCATTTGAGGTGTGTGGAACTGAGGAAACATACCAAGGGTGTTGATACACCATTTTAGTGATCTCCACATGCATAGTGCTTAGTGTTTTATTAGGTGATTAGCATAAGTGCTTTGTGAAGTACTTAGGTTGATTAGACCACCGCTTATGCGCTTGCTCTAGGTGTTTGCCTAGTGTTTAGTGAGGTTTGCATACCTCTTGCCACCCCGTGCTTGCGAGCACAAGTGTTGTACATCGGAGGGGCTTGAAGTCTTGCGAGATCACACCAACCGCGGTTGTGGTGTGGCCGCCATCGTGTACCGGAGGGAACAAGGCCCACGGCGTTTCGGCCGAAAGCTTGATAGTAAAGACGACGGAGAGAATCCGGGAGAGGCTTGCCGTGAGGCACATCGAAGACCCACTTGCGCGTGGGGAAGGCCCGAGGCTATCCACGGACTCACCCGACCGGGAGCTTGGCCCTTGCGAGGGATTCCTTGCGAGGGGCTCCAACAAGGACTAGGGGGAAGCTTGCGTGCTTTTCGATACCTCGGTAAAAATACCGGAGTCGTCGACGGGAGTTTGCATATCTCTACCTTGCTCTTTAGCTTCCGCATTTATATTACGTTACTACGTTTGCGGTAGAGATAGCAACACACTAGCAAAACCATAGTTGCACATCTAGATAGCTTATCTATTGCATAGGTTTTGCTAGGGCAAGAAAAGAGGCCATAGTTTAGAGTTAGAATTTTAAGTTGCCTAATTCACCCCCCCCCCTCTTAGGCGTCACGGTCCCTTCAATTGGTATCAGAGCCGGTTGGCTCATATTTGGACCTTTGGCTTAACCGCCGTTGAGCCGACGCTATTGTAAGAGTGGTTGGGATGGATACCGCTAGGCCTCCACAATTTGATGGCACTAACTTCCTTTACTATAAAGCAAGAATGGCTTGCCACCTTGAGGTGGTTGATTTAGGTGTATGGAGAGTCACTCGTGACGGGATAAAACCCATCAAGAATCCCGAAAAACCCACAAAGAGTGACGAAAAAGAAATGCATTTTAATGCTAGAGCTAAGAATTGCTTGTTTGAATCATTTAGCATGGATGTGTTTAACCAAGTGTTCACATTAAATACGGCACATGAAATTTGGTTAAAACTCCAAGAGCTCCATGACGGCTCAAGCAATGTCCGTGAGCAAACACATTGTCTAGTTAAGCAAAATTATGATTCCTTTGCTATGAAAGATAATGAGCTTGTTCATGATATGTATTCTCGATTGAATCTAATTAGCAATGAGCTCCATTCAATAGGATTATTAAAGCTAGATGATGCCGACATCGTGAGGAAGATCATCTCCATTCTACCACAAAAGAAATATGCAAGCATCATCACCATCCTTCACAACATGGAGAACTTGAGCACCATGACCCCGGGCATTGTCATTGGCAAGCTAGTGGCATTTGAAATGTCACATAAGATGGGGCAAGAAGATGCTTCTTCATCAAGCAAAGGCAAAGCTCTCGCTTGTAGCGAGAAGAAAAAGATGAAGGGCAAGAAAGTTGAGTCAAGCTCAAGCTCAAGCTCCTCAAGTGAAGAAGAAGAAGATGAGGATGATGATGATGATGAAGATTCAAGTGATGATGATCAATCTTCCTCCTCCACCTCCGACCTTGATGAAGAATCAATCAAACTTATCAAAAAGGTAGAGAAGATGATCGTTAGGCTCAATGTCAAGGGTGTGCCCATCCAAATTCAAGACCTCGTTTTCACTAATCAAAGAAACGAGCAAAGAAAGAGGGGATGCTATGGATGCGGCGAGTTGGGACACTTTGTGGAAGTTTGTCCAAACAAGCCCACACCCAAGACAAAGAAGAAGGCGTGCAAGAACAAAGCCCTCACAACAATAAGGTCATGGGATGATTCTTCAAGTGAAGAAGAAAACCATCACAAGAGACGAGGGCGCAGGCACTCATCATCAAGCTCTTCCCGTGTGTGCCTTATGGCACGAGGTAATGAAAGCTCATCCTCTAGTGAGAGCGATAGTGATGATGATTTGCCTTCGTATAATACAATTGTGCAACAAAATCTTAAATATGCTAAAGTTTGCACTAGTCAACAAAAGAAGCTCAAAAATTTAAAAGAAGAGCTAGGTAGTTCACAAGAAGCATACAAAAATTTGTTTGAACAATATGAAAACTTTGCAAATCTCAATGTTGAACTATCTACTAAAATTGAGCAACTTGAGGCTAGTGCAACAACAAATGCATGCACAATCAAGGATGAGCAACTTTTAAAGAAAATGGAAAATTAAAAGAAAAGTTAGCTAGCTCACAAAATGATTATCAAAGTTTGCTTGCTAAAATGGAAATCATGTGCAAACATTGTGATGAGCTAACAAATAAAGTTGCTAATCTTGAGGCCGTCAAAAATACCCCCACCAAGGCATCTAAAAAGAAAAGTTCGATCATTAAAAAGGATGCCTCTACTTCTTGCAAAGATTTATGTTTAGACTCACCTTTGTGCAACCAAGTTTGTGTTGAGAAAGTTATTGTAGACACATGCACACAAGAGGTTGCAAAGGAGAATGAGCAACTCAAGCAAGAAGTAGCTCGCCTCACCAAGGACTTGACTCAAGTGAAAGGCAAGGCGAAGCAAACCCAACTTCATCAAGATAACACCGTCAAGGGAGTGAAGAAGCTTGATGAAGGACAAACCGTGGTTTATTATGTGTGCCACAAGGAAGGTCACAAGTCCTATGAGTGCAAGGTGAAGAATAGGGGAGGAGCAAAGAAGAAGGAGAAAAAGCAAACAAGCAAGCTCTCCAACACCTACACCAACAAGGTGGACAAGAAGGCCTCCACACCTTATCTCTCTTGAAGAAGAAAAATGATAAGGTGGTGGCCATCAAGGTGAACAAGCAAGCCAACAATGGGGTCAAACGCTTTTGGGTGCCAAAAGAAATCATTTCAAACATGAAGAGCACCAAGAAAGTTTGGATCCCGAAAGGGAAGTGAGAAGTCCGTCGGAATTCGGGGAATTTGGAGACTTGGCAAAGTATGGGTGCATTTAATGGGGTGCATCATGATGGACAAAGTCGTTGTCAAGTAGGTTAGTGAATACTATGGACCCAAATTCCCCTTCCCATGTTAGGTAACTAGATGTCATTACTTCCAATTAGTATTCATTTCAAATGGCTTTGTCTTTCAATTGGTATACTCTTAAAGCATCTAGTTATCTTTCATGCCTAATGTTTGCATTTACATGCTCACATCTTTTGTTATGCATTCAATAGGTATATCATATGGTAGGCTTGCTCGGTTACATTATCAACCCTTGGAGCAAACCTACATGGTTTAAAATTGTTTAGGAGCACGGCACATAGCTTGTTTTACAATTAATTATCTAATATGTGCCAAAGTCCAAATTGTAGATAATCTCTCCCAAATATTATCTTTCAAATGGTATTTTGATTCTTAAATCAATGTGCACAAATTTTACAAGAATTCAACACTTGTGTGCACAAATTTAGAGGGAGCTTAATCTACAACTTGGATGCTTGGAGACTAACACTTGTTTAAATAGTATCAATCCTTTCAAACCTATCACATGTGTAGTAGTCTCATTGTAAGGAAATTGGAGTCCCCGGAGTTAAGCATCATTCTTCAAATTGACTTTATCATGTTGATTTCATTTCATATTTACATGCTTTCTCCATGCATTATATAGATTAAACTCTCTTGAACAATAAATTGCTAACTATGCATATGCTTTGTTTTCTATCATATGTATGCATATATTTAGGGGGAGCTTATTCTATATAATATGAGTCAAATTTTTGTGATCCATTTCACTCTACATACAAAGGATCATGAAATTTGACCCTCCCTTGTGCTACTAATGTCTTCCTTTTCGGTGTTTGATGTCAAAGGGGGAGAATTTGAAGGACCAAAGGCAAGCATCAAGTTGATGTCTACAAGTGGTAATGGTCCGAGAAAGGGAGGAACGTGACTTATGGATTAGTTTAAGTAGTGGGAGAATTTTTTTTAGAAAGCTAGGCTTTAAATCCATAATATCATATGGGGACATTTACAAGGGCAAGACAAGCTTTTAAGTAAAGTTTCAATTGGTATCTATCAATTAGTATCATATAACCTTGCCCTTTGCATTGTATCCTAGCAAGTAGGTAGTTTTTAACTTCCAAATTCTTATTATTTGCTTGCTTTGGTCGTGTTGGCATCAATCACCAAAAAGGGGGAGATTGTAAAGAAAATGGACTCTTGGCTCATTTACTTTGGATTTTAGTGTTTGATGACCAACACAACCAAATTGGACTAATAAATTTGTAAGTGTTTGTTTTGTAGTCCAACAGGGTGCAAGACGTGACTTGGACGAAGGCGATGTGACGATCCGATGATCAACACCTTGAGTAAGACCTTAGGAGCACAAGAAAAGACCCAAGATATCAAGCAAAGTCCAAGCATGAAGATAAGAACCAAGCCGGACGTAAGATCACGAAGAAACGAGCTCGTAGAGGCGACCGGACGCAAGGACCGGACGCTGGAAGCGCGACCGGACGCTAGACCGGTGGCTCGGCAGACAGGCGACCGGACACGAGGACCGGACGCTGACGGCAACCGACCGGACGCTGGAACGCAGCGTCCGATCGAGTACAGAGAGGTTCCAGGCGCGCGAAACTGCGACCGGACGCGTCCGGTGGCAGGCGACCGGACGCTGGCAGCGTCCGATCGGTGGTTCACGGCTGCAACGGTCGGGACGACCGGACGCGTCCGGTCAGGACGATTCAGCGTCCGGTCAGTAGCAGAATTGTGGGAGTTTGACCCCAACGGCTACTTTCTCAGTGAGGCTTATAAATACAACCCCCAACCGGCCATTTGAGGTGTGTGGAACTGAGGAAACATACCAAGGGTGTTGATACACCATTTTAATGATCTCCACATGCATAGTGCTTAGTGTTTTATTAGGTGATTAGCATAAGTGCTTTGTGAAGTACTTAGGTTGATTAGACCACCGCTTATGCGCTTGCTCTAGGTGTTTGCCTAGTGTTTAGTGAGGTTTGCATACCTCTTGCCACCCCGTGCTTGCGAGCACAAGTGTTGTACATCGGAGGGGCTTGAAGTCTTGCGAGATCACACCAACTGCGGTTGTGGTGTGGCCGCCACCATGTACCGGAGGGAACAAGGCCCACGGCGTTTCGGCCGAAAGCTTGATAGTGAAGACGGCGGAGAGAATCCGGGAGAGGCTTGCCGTGAGGCACATCGGAGACCCACTTACGCGTGGGGAATGCCCGAGGCTATCCACGGACTCACCCGACCGGGAGCTTGGCCCTTGCGAGGGATTCCTTGCGAGGGGCTCCAACGAGGACTAGGGGGAAGCTTGCGTGCTTCTCGATACCTCGGTAAAAATACCGGAGTCGTCGACGGGAGTTTGCATATCTCTACCTTGCTCTTTAGCTTCCGCATTTATATTACGTTACTACGTTTGCGGTAGAGATAGCAACACACTAGCAAAACCATAGTTGCACATCTAGATAGCTTATCTATTGCATAGGTTTTGCTAGGGCAAGAAAAGAGGACATAGTTTAGAGTTAGAATTTTAAGTTGCCTAATTCACCCCCTCCTCTTAGGCGTCACGGTCCCTTCATATGCTTTTGCTTACTAGATTATGTAGGAGCTCCCTCGGTTACTAAAGTACTAGTGCATATGTTTGTATGACCTTATTCTAGAATTGATTAGATGAGCTCTATCTAGTCCGGCACCTTTGTTGCATAATTAGGATCTTTATAAGGTACGTGTAAATTTAGATAGAGGGGTATAGTCTTAGTTAGATCGATAGTTTTAATTCCGTACTCATTTCGGTTAGCCGATACGATTAATTTTAGAAAGGATTATTCATCCCTTTTTCCGCCATCTCAACGCTCGATGTCTAATTCTACGATGGCCCTGTTTGGAATAACGATATCCCAACCATGACTCCGCGGTTGCGATACGGAAAACCCGCGGTGTAGTTCGTTTCTCAATTTTTCTCCTCATCGGCAATAGATAGAAATCACAATCACCACATGACGTTTGGTGGTATTCTTCAATTCTTTTTTGCTACCATCGCGACACAAATGGAAATAAACATGCTGATATTACTTATCTAATCGGTAATTCCCAAGTCGACCAGGTGTTGTAGAATTATGTCATTGAAGATCTTGTGCTAGGTAGTTCAGATTGTACGAGCCATTGTCAATGAAGAAGTTCCTTTGTTGAGATGGCACTAAAACTTTTTCAGGATCAGGTTTTGGCCATACCGTGTGTTCTGTTTGCACACAATGTGCTTGTGAACAAGACGACTCCATATTTTTTCACTAGAACGAGTGTCTTCGGGGATGGCACTTAAGATGCAGGGTACTAGCCTAGCGTAGACCGTTTTACAAGATTTTATGAGACGTAATTAATTTACAAAGAAGTTTATTATGAATCTATCATACGGATCAAAGGCAGTATGGTTAATGTAACTTCGTTCTAAGAGTAAGAGCACATCAGTTATAGGCTTATAGCGCCTAGATCTTCTACAACTAAAAAGAACAAAGTGTGTATATTTTTTGGTGCGATATTTATTTTGGTTCGTCCGTCTGTCCACGCCTGCAATCCCACGACATGTCCCGCATGCTGCGTCCTTGGATGCGATTCTCCTTGATTGAATATTGCCTGTCATATAATAGAGAAATCACGGCAAAATAGAAAGTAGAAAATTATTATGCTATCCATATACACATTGCATGTTTGCATGCACCAGCATATATGGCAATGAGCAAAAGAAAAGAGAATTAACACAGAAGGAAAAAGAATTAAGATAAAAGGAACATCTTTGCATTTCTGATAACCTTGTCAAATCTACCTATATTTAATTACTTTCTCTCTTTGCATTTGCAAAAGTGATAGTTTTTTTCTCCTTTCATTTGGTTTCACACTCTCGTGTTCCATCGCCCTCGCTTGTTGTTTCTTGATGAAATTACCCTTGGGTCTGTTCATTTTGAATCCTTTCTCCATATTCTAATTAAACTATAAAATTTTGAACTATGATACAAGGTAAGACATGCAAATAGATATTTTAAAACTACCTGTAGAACCCAAAGAACTTAATAAATAAATCTTTCTGGAGGCAATGCAAATTCTGTAGTGAATATTTACTATACATTTTAAATATTAATATATTTTTAGATAACTCTAGTGAAACTTTAAAAAATTTGACTCTCGGCCATTCGTGGAGTCCGTCACTCTTGTCGCAGCAGGTCTGTCACACGACAGGATATCTTGTGCTCCTGACCTCCCTACCCCACCTCCAGCCCCTCCTACGCGGCCCCACCATCTCCACCTTCCGGACGAACAGACACAAACCAGGTACCAACGACAAATCTCGCGACCTCTCGAAATGAGCGGAACCGGGAGCAGTGTGTAGCGCGAGACGAACATCGCCGCGAATCCAAACCCTAGAGGCGGGAGGAAGACGGCGAGCGAACCCAGCAACTATCCCTGACCTCCAAAATCCTAGCGCGGCGGCCGCCGCGGCCGGATCTCGGGGTGACGAAGGATGTCGGATTCAGCATCGATGGCGGCCGCCATCGAGGCGCGGTTCAGCAGCCGTGACCTCATCGGCCACGGCTCCTTCGGCGACGTCTACAAAGGGTACGGACGGCGCCCCCCACTGCCCCACACCTGTTCGGCAGTCCCCAAATTTCCCTTATCTGTTATTGCCTCGCGCGGATTTTGAGCTCATGCAAGGCAGGCGGCGGCCACGTTTGATTGAGCCGTTAGTTTAGCTTCGGGTCGAGCGGCATTGCGGATTTGGGCGTGGGGGCTGGAGGTGGGGCTGGGTCCAGCGGGTAATTCGTGCGTCGAGCCGTGGAGTGTTAGTAATTAGCTGATCGAGCGGCCAGCTTGGTAGCGTCTGTGATGTTATCCATCTGCTTGGTCGAGTTAGTTCCGTGCCATTGGTGGTTTCATCGATCTGGGGGGAAAATGATGCAGTTTGTTTGCTCAGTGCGGGATTTGGGGGAACAAGCAGTATAATCAGGTTGGTACAGTGGCTAACCAAGATGAGTCTGCACTGCATCTATGCATTTTTTTTTTTGTTATTGGGTGGTATTACTATTGGATGGCCCTTTGCTCTCAAAAGTGACAAGCAGGTGGTACCATTAGGAGGTGGGCTATGCAGCAACTTTGGTGCTAGGTGGGAGCGTGGCGTCTAGCACCTAGCTGATGCCTAGGAGGCTACATGATTAACCTTTAAACATTGTTCACAAGATACCCGATTTGTATTCTATATACTGATGGTCTGTCTCTGATCTATTGTGAAATTCTGTTCTTGTGAGGAACATGTCTGCCAACAATGCTGAAGCTCTCATTATTTTGTTCATGTAGAAGATAAGCACTTTATGATGTGAGGCACTTATGTGAGGGTAGGCTGTTACTGGATGCTTTTCCTCGAAACTTCAAGGATCATGAGCTTTTTGTGTTCTAAAAAACATATTGGTTCAGAATTTGTTTGTAATTCACAACCCAGATAACTTCCATTTGCTATTTCTCTGTAAAAAAGTCTTCCCTTTGGACTAGAAAACAATCAGTATGTGAAATGAAAAGTTCTGCTATGTACTTGTATCATTCCCAAAATACCTGTATTGTTACTTAACATATAGCGCACATAGAAGTTCGCATGCTATTTACATGGAGGATGACATTATATTTGCCTGATTTCTTTATTTCCCTCGTCAGTAGGCATTTGCTTCACTTAAAATTTTCCCGTGAGTTGTACTTATATTATTTCTGTTGCCTCATGTTTTATGCTGAATCTCAATGCTTGCTCAATATCCCGTGTTATTTTTTTGTAGGTTTGACAAGGAATTGAATAAAGAGGTTGCTATAAAAGTCATTGATCTGGAAGAAGCGTGAGTCCCTAACATGAATTTTACCATAACTTCTTATTTTGAACATATTAGTTATTAGTTTTTTGTTTTGCACTGTCACTAATTTCCCCTCGCAAAATACTTAATTAATTTAACACCTTCTCGTTCTACATTCTGTTTTTTTCTGAATTTCTTCCGCCAAGAATTTAACCAAGTTGTTAATTTCTTTTCAACCGATTCCATTGCAGTGAGGATGACATTGAAGACATCCAAAAGGTTGTGGTTTCACTTGTGCTCTATATTGTATGCTAGGCTGTCATAGATCAACTTACCTGGTGTCCAGTGTGTAAAAAAAAACTTACCTGGTTGATATGTCAAGTTCCTAAAAGGCTTTATTTCCTGTCGCAGGAAATATCTGTTTTGTCACAATGCCGGTGCCCATATATTACTGATTATTATGGCTCTTATCTTCACCAGACTAAATTGTGGATAGTAATGGAATACATGGCTGGTGGTTCTGTTGCTGACCTTGTATGTTTTCTGTATCCTTTGTCAGTTGATCCGCATAATGTTTAATACAATGCAGATAACAGTGAAGTTAGTGCTCCATTCCATTATCATTTGTCAAGCACCATTATAAACTACTTGTTGGTAATTGATGTTGTTCCTTCATTTCCTTGTGCAGCTTCAAGCTGGCCCTCCTCTGGATGAAATGTCTATTTCATGCATTCTGAGGGACTTGTTACACGCAATTGAATATCTACATTCTGAAGGAAAAATTCACCGTGATATTAAAGGTTTTACTTCTCCCCCTTTCCCTTTCTTATTCAGATGTTTCTTGTGAATGCCCGCAACTATTTGGAACAATTACTGATCCAATAGTAATCGAACTATCCAAACCTCATCAATCTTTCTTATGAGGATGTAAATTGGAATAATTCTTCCAATAAACTTTGCTTACTTTAGGTGGTAATGGATAAATTTTCCAGCTTGACTTGCCTTATCACGAACAGGATGTAACCCCTTGTTGCAAAATGTATTATATATGTCTTAATGGATCTTTCCAGTTGGTCTTGGTAATCCCTTGATGATTAGTTGGAAAAACTCAAGTCTTTCAATTGAATAGTAACTGCAGGAACAAGTGGTGTATTGTACCTTCAATAACAGACTCATAATTGTTAAGTGGTTTATATAAGTGTCTGCCTATTCTCTCCTGTTTGACTGTCTAATAAGAGGAATCTAAAAACTGACAGGAGGCTTCTTGACAAGGGTGGCACTCCTCTATTCTGTAAGAACCAATAGTGCAATAGCAGTTTAACTATAACACAGTCTTTCTTGTGGAACATGTTTCTATGAAAAAAGTAGCTTGTTAGTGGTTGATAGATATTACTCTTGCATTGCAAATACCATTCAGGAAACCTATCCAATTCATTTGAACTACCCTAATCAACTAGCTGCTGCCATCCCACCTTGGGATGTGTAGATCATATATGATACTTTCTATTATCAAGTTAGTTGATGATTACTTTATGATACAATACAATAAAATTTCTTGACCTTTTATTAATTGTTCCCTTCGAATTCCTTGGTTGTATAAAATTTTTGGATCTTATTTGTTATTCACTTTGTACTTGGTTGGGCTAATACTTAATATGCTGAAAGGGTGGGTGTAGAATTGTTTTTACTGTTGGTAGTAGCATGAGCCTGGATAGATTTGAAATCTTAGAGGTGCTGGTGGACGTGAAGAGAGAGCAAAACCCTCACCAAAGCACCCTATTCACAAATCTACATGTTTGGTACTTTGGTGATGGACAGTTGGTAATGTTCTTCCACAGATACAGTTATGTGGAGGATTTCACAAATACAGATAATCCTAGTGCAAGGAATAATTATCGGGATATGTTGTCATTAGTGTCATTTTTTTCTTGTCTTGAAAGTTGTAATGCCAAGTATGATAAATATTGAAGAGAAAGCATTGTTTGATATTTTGCAGCGGCAAATATCCTCCTCACTGAAAGCGGAGATGTGAAGGTATAACTTTTATGACTGGAAGATTCTGCATTTTGGAATGCTTTCCATCGTGGTACATCTATTGTCAATTTCTAGTTCATAATATGTATGCTGTTACTATGTGTATTCCATAGGTTGCGGACTTTGGTGTTTCTGCACAGCTGACTAAAACAATGTCTAGGAGAAAGGTACAGCCTTAACCATTCTTCTGTTATGTCAGGTTGCTTAGCGTCTCTGGCTTTCTGAACATGCATTGGGAACCTATTAAGCCCTCAACTACACCTCTACTGGTAAATCCTTGGGGTAAATCAATGTTATTTATTCTAGATAAACTGCTTAGTGTTGGCCCTCCATCTCCCTGCACAGGTGAGTATCATCACCTCACCAACACCCACAGTCCCACACAGTCACACAGCACGAGCACCAGCTCTGCAACTCTGAAAGTGTGGCAACTTAACTGGTTTCTTCCATTGCCTTTGCTCTGAATATATACAGCACTAGTACCTCTATAAGGTACACTAGAGTATGGAGGGTACTCCAACTACTTGTACTAGCTAATACATGGCTGAGATCAGCCCCAACTACTACCATGGCTGATGTATGCGTCTACTAACTATTGTACAAACTATTACTAGAGGTCATGGCCTATTGCCACACCTGAAACAGCAGAGCTGACCGTGCCAACCCTGCTGCAGCAAAAGCAAAGAGAGGGGGAGCAGCAGATTATCTCACACTTAGCTGTCGTTTTCACACAACCACAACTAAACTGTCAGTCTTGTCTCTGTTAAAAACAAAACTTGATGGTTGTGTTTGCCATATATGTGCTGTGCTAGTAAACATTGATATGCTATCTTTTTCAGCTCAAATGGAGCATGTTCTTGTCAAGCATTGTTTAAACATTATGACTTCCGGTGTAAAACTAAGAGTAACCTGTGCAACTGCATGTGTAGATTTGAAAAATACATTTTTATTCTGTATATAACTCTAATATCTATGGCTGAAAATGCATCTGTGTTTTCTACACCGCTATTATAGATTTAGTAAAAATCTACACTGTTACAATTGGCCATGCAATATTAGTATTACGGTGGTCCCTTGGCCCTTGAGTCTCACCAATTGCTTTTCATATACGTAAATTAGATATACCTTCTTCATATAGTCAATGGACTTCTGGTATAATTTTTTTTGGGGGGGAATGTATAATTATTAGTTTATGCTTGGAAGCATGTTGGGTGGCTGTATTTTAATTGCAGATTGCATCCATTGAGAAATTTAAAATTGGTGACAAATTGGATAAATTGGTGTTTGGTAATGAGTGCAGCCTTCTAAGGGTACCCAGCCAAGTAGGGCAAAGTACTGTTTTCAGGAAATTAACCAGCCATTTGCTATGTGTTCTTATCGTGGTTAGATGCTCCTATAACATTTAGTAAATCCTATATAAATATACTGTTTGCAAGTATGTTAGTGGAGCTGACCACAATAGCCTGGCTTTGGCAAAAGAAAAGAAAAACTCTTTTTCCTTAATGTAACTTGGTGGATTGTATATGAGTCCCTTACATATTGTTTTCCTCTTCTAAGTACTGTTGAAATGTTACGTCCATCTACAAGATGGTTGAATCATTGTTGATTTTTCTTAAAGTGCCTTATCACGGAGCAAAATGCCCAAATGTGGTTTGACCTGTGTTATGATTGCTGCTTACACTGGTGTTTACAACTTCATCATGTCATGGTCGCATGTGGCTTGAGGGTGTATGTGGTTCATGGTACATAGCTCTTTGTTTGTATCATAAATCCAAAATTGATGGTTAAGCCTAGCTGCTTGTAGTTTCAGGTGTCTTAGCACCCAAGTTTGGTATCTACTTTATGTAGTGGAATATGCTAGAGTAGGTGGCTGTCCACTTTGCTATATAAGCAGTGGCACACCATCTTGTATCCCAAGTCTTGTAATTTTCAGTTTCAATCCAAGCGGCCTAGTGGCCAAGCTACCCTTTGGGCTTACCCCAAATCTAAGATCTATTTTGTTCATGTCTGGGCAACAATTGGTATCGGAGCCTTGTGTTCTTGAGTGAGCAGAGAGCCATGTCCACCGCCAGCCAAATTGCTAGAGCCCGTGGTGCTGCCGGCCAAGGAGCCGGAGTAGGAGCCGATGACCGCGCGACGCGCCTTGATGCTAAGACGACCAGGCAGGCAGCAGCAGCGGCCTAGGCCGCGGTGGCTGCAGCCGCTGCGCTGCCTGCAGAGATGGAGCGGGAGGAAGATCGTGTAGTCCGATCGAGCGCTGCCGCCAGTCGCTGTCACCTAAGCGGCGTCGTGGTCGCCGCGGGTGCTCCTCGGTGCTGCAGACGGTCTACCACGACACCGGAGCGGGGACGCCATGGCCAATGCTCACCAAGGGGAACTACCACGAGTGGCGCTTGCTGATGAATGTCAAGCTGCAGGCTCGCTATGGGAGGCGGTCCACGTCGGCGGTGTCGACTACGACGACGATCACCGGGCGCTGGAGGTGCTGTGCGCCGCTGTCCCCACTGAGCTTGGCGCTTCCATCGCCAACAAGGCCACGTCGAAGCTGGCATGGGAGTCGATTGCCGCGGCACGCGTCGGTGGAGATCGCGTATGCCGGGCAACGTTGTAGCGCCTCCGAGGGGAGTAGGAAGGCCTCGCCTTTCAGCCCGGTGAGCAAGTCGAGGACTTCGCCGTGCGGCTGACCAACCTGATGGAGCAGATGGCGCGCAACGGCGACACCGACCTCACGGAGGAGCGCGCGGTGGAGAAGTTTCGCCGCTGCATGCCGAAGAAGTACGCGCAGATCGTCATGTCGATCGAGACGCTACTCGACTTGGAGCAGCTCACCATCGAGGATGTCACCGGAAGGCTCAAGGCGGTGCAGGACCACGAGCAGGCGCCGGACTCCGAGCCGAGCGCCGTCGGGGGCAAGCTGTTGTACACTGTTGAGGAGTGGCGTGGCTTCGAGAAGGAGGAAGGCGCCGGATTGTCCAAGGATCGTCGGCGGCGTCCTGGTGGCGGCAAGAAGAACAAGCCCAAGGGAGATCGCGATGGTGGCGGAGGACAAGCGGACAAGGCAGGCGTCGCCGCCGGCGAACGCAAGGTGAATCGCGACGACACCTGCCTCAACTGCAACCGCGCCGGGCACTGGGCCAGGTATTGCCCCCATCCCCGGGGCGAGCGCGGCGGCGCGGCGAACGTCGCAGAAGCAGAGGAGGCTGCTCTGTTTCTCACGCACGGGTTCCTGGAGCTGGATGCGGAAGGGAGCAGCGGCAAGGCGCAAGCTTCGACCTTCTGCACCGAGTCCGCCGTCGACCTCGACATCGAGGAGCTGTGAGCCCGTGTCTTCCTCAACACCGGCTCCGGCGAGGACAAGCTCGACGGCTCGTACCTCGACAGTGGCGCCACCCACCACATGACAAGCCGTCGCGAGCTGTTCACCAACCTCGATTGCAAAGCCAAAGGCACGGTGAAGTTTGGCGATGAGTCAAAGGTGGAGATTCATGGCGTCGGCTCCATCATCTTCGAGGCGAAGACCGGTGAGCACCAGGTGCTTCACAGCGTCTACTACATCCCGGCGCTCCGCAATTCGATCATGAGCCTCAGCCAGCTGGATGAAGGTGGCTCAAAGGTGGAGATTGACATGGGCGTGTTGAGGATTTGGGATCAGCGCGGTCGACTTCTGGTCAAGGTCCGCCGAGGCGCCAATCGCCTCTACATCCTCCACCTCGAGACGACTCGGTTGCTTTGCCTCGCCGCGCGCAAGGATGACGAAGCGTGGCGCTGGCATGAGCGCTACGGTCATCTCCACTTTGACGCGCTGCACAAGCTCGGCAAGGAGGACATGGTGCGCGGACTGCCGGTGATCAAGCACGTCATGCAGTTCTGCGACACCTGCGTCATCACCAAGCAGAGGAGGGCCCCGTTCCCGGCTGAAGCCCAGTACCACGCGCATGAGCTGCTCGAGATTGTCCACGGCGACCTTTGCGGACCCGTGATGCTGGCGACTCCTGGCGGCAGGCACTACTTCCTACTACTCGTGGACGAGGCCACTCGGTACATGTGGGTGGCCCTCCTGACGACCAAGGACGCCGCTGCGGACGCCATCAAGCATCTACAAGCAGTGGTGGAGAAGGGGAGTGGGCGCAAGCTACGGGTGCTGTGCATCGACAAAGGCCGAGAGTTCACCGCCGCGGAGTTCGCCGTCTACTACGCGGATGAAGGCATCTAACGCCACTTCAGTGCCCCTTACTCGCCGCAACAGAACGGGGTCGTGGAGAGAAGGATCCAGATGGTGGTGGCCATGGCGCGGGCATTGCTGCAGCAGCGGGGCATGCCGGCCAAGTACTGGTGAGAGGCGGTGGTGACTGCAGTCCATCTGCTAAACCGGTCGCCGACGAAGAGCATGCAGGGCATGACCCCGTACGAGGTGTGGCATGGAAGGGCGCCGACGGTCACTCACCTGCGCACGTTCGGTTGCCTCTGTTTCACCAAGGAGCTGAATCAGGTGAAGAAGCTGGACGATCGCAGCCGACCTGGTGTCTTCATCGGGTATGCTGAGGGCGTCCTCGACCCGGAGACACAGCGTGTGCGTGTGACGCGCGACGTTGTCTTCGATGAAGGCCGCGGCTGGGACTGGACCAAGGTGGGAGAGAGCTCGGCATGGGCGGTGGAAGGATTCACCATCGAGTACCTGTGGAGTGGAGGAGCTGAGGGAGAACAAGGTGCATCTCCATCAACATCCCCAACTCCACCGCGCTCACCGTCACCAGCTCCAGGGGAGCCCGGGAGCTCGACGGCAGCAACTACCACTCCACCTCCGCTCCAGCTGGCTTCACCAACGGCGCCATCAGCTGCGGCATCACCTGCTTCCCCCACTGCCGCACCGTCGCCCGCTGATCAACCTCCGGTCAAGCTCGCCACACCGCTGGAGGACGACGAGGATCGTCTGGACGCGTTCTATGACGACGATCCTCTTCGCTATCGCACGGTGGCGAACATCATCGGCGACGGGACTCCACCAGGGCTAGCGCCGCGCCTCTTCGCCTAGCTGCACCTGACTCACGCTGGCGAGCCAACTACCTATGCTGAGGCGCAAGGCGACCTAGCTTGGCAAGCGGCAATGAAGTAGGAGCTCCAGTCTGTGGAGAAGAACAAGACATGGGAGCTCGTCGATTTGCCTGCTGATCATCGCCCAATCACCCTGAAGTGGGTCTTCAAGTTGAAGGACGAGAAGGGGGCTGTGACCAAGCATAAGGCGAGGCTGGTGGCGCGCGGGTTTGTCCAGCAAGAAGGCATCGACTATGACGACGCGTTCGCCCCCGTGGCGCTCATGGAGTCGGTCCATGTCTTCCTCGCGCTGGCAGCCCAAGAAGGACGACGAGTGCACCACATGGATGTGAAGTCCGCATTCCTCAATGACGACCCAAGGGAAGAGGTGTACGTGCGTCAGCCGCCTGGCTTCGCCGTCGTTGGGAGGGAAGCCAAGGTGTACCGCCTGCGCAAGGCCCTCTACGGCCTGTGGCAGGCGCCGCGCGCTTGGAACGCGAAATTGGATACCATGCTCAAGGCGATGGGCTTCCAGTAGAGTGCGCACGAGGCGACGGTGTACCGGCGGGGCAGCGGGCGCACTGTCTTGCTCGTCGGCGTCTACGTCGACGATTTGATCATCACCGGCGCCAAGGAAGAAGAAGTGGTGAAGTTCAAGGCGCAGATGAAGAAGAAGTTCGACATGAGCGACCTCGGCCTCCTCTGCTTCTACCTCGGCATCGAGGTGCGCCAAGATGCCAGTGGCATCACCCTCTGCCAAGCTCACTACGCCAAGCGGATCCTCGAGCTCGGCGAGATGGCCGGATGCAATCCGGCGCACACGCCAATGGAGGAGAAGCTCAGGCTCAGCCGTCACAGCACGGCGGAGGAGGTGGACTCCACGTACTACCGGCGGCTCGTCGGCAGCCTCCGGTACCTGGTGCACACTCGGCCGGACTTGGCGTTCGCGGTTAGGTACGTGAGCCGGTTCATGGAACGGCCCACGGTGGATCACCTGTAGGCCGTGAAGTGTGTTCTTCGCTACGTGGCCGGGACCCTGGACTACGGTCTGCACTACAAGAGAGCTCCTGGCACGGCGCGCTTCATCGGCTACTGCAACAGTGACCTCACCGGCGACATCGACACAAGCAAGAGCACCAGTGGAACTATGTTCTTTCTGGGTGACTGCTTGGTCAGCTGGCAGTCATCAAGCAGAAGGTTGTGGCGTTGTCAAGCTGCGAGGCAGAATGCATCGCCACCACCAATGCAGCAACACAAGCTCTGTGGCTGTCCAGGTTGCTCGGGGAGCTTCTTGGCAGAAAGGTTGATGTGGTGGAGTTGAAGATGGACAGCAAGTCTGCTCTAGCTTTGGCCAAGAACCCAGTCTTCCATGACAGGAGCAAGCACATCCGGATCAAGTACCACTTCATCAGGGACTGCTTGGAGGAAGGGAGCATCAAGGCCAACCACATCGCCACTACTGATCAGCTGGCAGACATACTCACCAAGTCTCTGGGCAAGGCCAAGTTCCAGGAGATGAGGAGGAGAATTGGTCTGAAGCAGATCACTCAGCACTAGGCTCAGGGGGAGATTGATGGTTAAGCCTAGCTGCTTGTATCTTACTTTCTGCTTTTTACTATTCACTGTCTAGGTAGTTTCAGGTGTCTTAGCACCCAAGTTTGGTATCTACATTATGTAGTGGAATATGCTAGAGTAGGTGGCTGTCCACTTTGCTATATAAGCAGTGGCAGACCATCTTGTATCCCAAGTCTTGTAATTTTCAGTTTCAATCCAAGCGACCTAGTGGTCAAGCTGCCCTCTGGGCTTACCCCAAATCTGAGATCCATTTTGTTCATGTCTGGGCAACAAAAATAATCTGATTACTGTTTCAGAGCATTAGTGTGACTTTGTGAGAATGCTGCTATGAGTCATGCTACCATCTGGTGAGCGGTAGAGTGCCACACTAGGTAATATATGCATTCATGTTTGGTCTGGGTAGTGGGGAATCGGTTTAGCAGATTTGAAGCCTTGATTATGCTTGGGCATCATGTTGAGTTGTTTTTTTGGTTACGTAAAGAGTGCAGGGAAGGGAGGAAAGTAGTGGATTGTTCAAAGTTTTATTTGTAAGCATGAACTTGTTTGTATCAGTTGATTGCTCTATATGGAAGGCCTTATCTGTTATGTTGATATTTTAGCATTTTAACACTTAGCTTCAGGAAAAGCATGCACTCATTATTTGAATTTTATGGTGAAATATTCTCTTTGAAAATTTACATTGATTAAAGAGTGAGCCATTGTACTGCTGGTCTGCTGCTAATGATGTCAAACTGTTCAGACATTTGTTGGAACTCCCTTTTGGATGGCACCTGAGGTTATTCAAAATTCTGAAGGGTACAATGAGAAGGTACTCGTACATTTGCTAAACAAATTTATTAGTATTGAGCTTTTATAGACAAGACTGTGTTTCAGTGCAGGCAGATATCTGGTCTTTAGGTATCACTGCTATTGAAATGGCTAAAGGTGAACCCCCTTTGGCAGATATTCATCCCATGAGAGTTCTTTTCATGATACCTCGTGAAAATCCTCCGCAGGTAATTTGATTAATTTTCAGTAACTTACCAAAAGTACCAGTATGCATTTCTATGCAAGAAGATAAATGATTTGTATTAATATGCAGCTTGATGAGCATTTCTCGAAACCAATGAAAGAGTTTGTGTCACTATGTTTAAAGAAGAATCCAGCGGAGGTAAAATTATTATTATTATTATTGGAACTCAAGGCAAGAGCACTGTCGTTTCAATTAGAAATTACTCATATTGAGGGAAACAGGAAAAACTGTACATCACTCAGTTAAGTAGGGAAAACTGGCAACTGAGTAAAAAGCTCACTGTGTGCAAACCTTCTAGCTAAACTAGGTCTTGGATCACTGCCAAACGACCTAAACCACAACACCTGCCCAACTACCTAGCTTAATTAGGCCTGATTATGGCCTTCGCATATATGTTCTAAAACAGAATTTTTATATGTAGGCTTGAATGACATTGAAGTTTGTTGTTCTGCCTTACTTTTGCTTAATGCTCTATTGCTCTCTTTCACTTTCTCGCAGAGGCCTAGTGCCAAGGAGCTTCTTAAGCATCGTTTCATAAAAAATGCCCGAAAGACTTCAAAGCTTTTGGAGCGAATAAGGTTTGGGTTATTCTTTCTTCTCAGTGAAAATTGAGTAAATGGATGCACTTGAATGTTTATCTCATTCACTCTGTGTGCTTTCTATTACTGTTATTGGTTAGAGAGCGGCCAAGATTTGCAGGAAAAAGCATGGATGACACACAAAATGGGCAAACACATGATGAAGAAGAGGATTTTGGTACAGGCAGTATCAAGGTCAATAGGACAAAAGATATAGCTCCGTCTTTGAGGTATATTAAGTCAACATTAAGCAAACTTTGGTCTGTCTTCACATACCTGATTCTTTTTTTTCCTATTGTAGTCAAGGAACAGTTAGGAAAGCTACAGTCAGGGATTTTCCTGATAGATCAGAGGGCACAGGAACTGTCCGAGTTGTTACAAGGCTTCCTCAAATCGCCTCCACCAAGGATGGTAGATCTGACATTCCTCAAAGTCCAAAAGCACCAATACGTACAACTGATCGAGAAAATCAGTGGAAGTCATCATGGACTGGATCTGAAGATTCTCTCTCTCAGAGAGATACTCAGAGCGAACGTGGGAGAGTAGAAAGTTCTACTGATGATGTAATATTTTGGCATTTGACATGCAACTTGGTTAAATCGTGATGATTTCACTAACTATAATTCTTTGCCAGAATGATCAGTCTGTAAGTGGGTCTGGAACTGTTGTGTTACGCTCACAAAGAGCATCTCAGTTGTACTCAACAGCTAGCAACCACAGTGCCAAGGTAACTTACAAACATCATTTTTTCTATTTTTAAGATTAACAACCGTACTGTCTATGTAAGACAGGACAAGGATAGAAGTGAGCAGCAGCAGCTGACACATCTTACTTGGTAGCCTCCCAGCAGATTCTCCTCATATGAAGATATGTCTAATAGTGGGACAGTTATTCGGACCCAAAATGAAGACCCAGAAACTCCACGATCTTCAAGGTCAAGGCTGGGGATGCAAGAAAAGGCATCAAATACTTCTCTTGAGGATAGTGCCATTAACCTTGCAGAGGTGATGCACATTAACAATTTTGTTGGCAATTTTTTGTTTGTGGTTATTAATCAATGCATAGTTATTATGTACATGGTGGTAAATGCAGGCAAAGGCTGCTTTGCAGGCTGGGTTAAGAAAGGGAAATGCTCGAGAAAGACCTATTATCAACCGGCATGAAAAGGGATCACATGAGCATAGATCTTCTGGAGTAAATAGTCAAGAGGTTCAAAGGTATTTCCAGCTTACCTTTACCCATGTTTAATTTCATTGATAGAAACATTCTGCCCTTATTATTGAAGTTTTCTTTAACCAAAGTGTGTTCTTTATCCTAGTGAGGATGTAGACACGCAGAAAGGTCGCAAATTACGGCAATTATCTGATGGGCAGTCAGCTTCTCGTGCTTCTAGTTCTGTAGCTCCACCTGCAGTCTCATCATTGCTACTCCCTTCCCTGAAAGAGGTAAAGTAACATGGCTTTTGGATTTTTTTTCTGTTTTTATTAAATCATACAAAATTTTCATGTTTATTTTAATTTGACCCCTTCATATTTTCCCTCTCTAAGAAATTGTATTAATATTTTGAGATACCAATATACCATGAGAGTGCTTTAGTGTTCATTCAGTACCAGTCAATCTTTTGCTTTCTTTGCATCCCTCTGGACATGTCTTCTAACTTTTGGACATTATTGCTTTCATGCTGTAGGCTACTGGTGACAAGTTTGATCGGCCCGCTGTTCATGCTTTCCTTGATTCCTTGATGGATCTAGAACACGAAATACCTGGATCATGCGAAGTACTGGTTGGCAGATTGCTACACCAGCTAGGGAGGTGCGGCCATCACTATGCTCTCACGATCTTACGATAGAGATTGACCTTTTTTTTCTCGAAAACGCAGGAGAGCTGCGCCTCATTATATTAAGAAGAGAGTAAAGGGCAAGAGCCCAAACAACACCACAAACACACACGCACGCACTCACACCCCACCAGTTTCCAGGATCGATAGAGATTGACCTTGTGCAGTTATCTCACCTCATAATGACTCGTCATACCTTCCCTGCAGCTCAAAGGATTCCTCATTGCAAGGTCTTCAGGAGACGGCGATGTCAATTTTCACTAAGAAACCTGAACCTCCCTCTGAAAAAGCAGGCGACAAGAAATTAGCTAATATGCCACCATTGGCTGCTCCTACCGTTAGTCCGCTGGCAAGGTTCCTTCTCACAAGGTTGGTGCACAGTTACATATTTTTCAGCTTGCTTAGTAATACCCATGATAAGTAACAAGTTTCTGCCAACATTGCAGGTGGCAAAACCAAGTTTCGCAAGATCTTAACTCTGTTTGATTCCTGTGACTCAGAAAAGAGATTTAATGTTTGATTCGGTGTATAATTAATATTTTTTAGTGTACATAACGCAATATTTAGAACTTTATTTCAGCCAGATGCCCCAACCACCTGTTATTTCATTTGTTGTGTTCATGGTGAATAACATATTTCCTGCCCCTTTTCCGGTGTAACTGCCACCACCATACATGTATGACATCTCATGAACATTGTAGACATCCAAAATTTACCAGTTGACAATACTTGAAGCTTGGTGAATTGTTTTGCCAGAGTTCAGTTATATTCTGTTTCTTTGTACTTCGAAGCTTTAAAGGACAGGCAAGAACATTCTATCTGTGCAAAATATAATCAGGGGAACATCACTGCAATTGTGCACGCAACTCTTGGTGAAGCTTTAACGATATGGAGGTCAAACTAATTTGTTGGTATGCTCTGTTCGCTTGGCTGATAAGCTATGGCTGAAAATACCGTTGGTTGATTTGTTGTGAGAAAAAAATATTGATCGTTCACTAAAGTACAGTTTATAAGCGAACAGGAAAATCCCAGTAACGCCAAGCGAACAGGAGAATCCCAGTACCGTTAACCCCGGGGCCCACCCCCAGCCTCGCCCGGGAAATAGCCGTTGCGCGAAGGGCGCGTGCGGCGTGAGCCCACGGCCCACACCCACCCACCAGGGCAACTCCTCTATGAAGCCTGGCACAGTGTTCAAACCTTCCGACCGTTGGAGACCCCTACCCCTATGCCCACCCCCAGCGTTCTTCTCCCAGTCGGCGCCGACGTTTCCTTCTTCTCTCATTCACTCCTCACCGCTTCAGGAGGCCGCCGCATAGTGAGTGAGAGAGCGAGCGAGAGAGAGAGAGAGAGAGCCTCCTAGCGTCTGATCCCCAAGCCCTAGGCTTAGGATTCCACGTCAGCTTAGGATTCCACGTCCACCGATGGCGCTGGACACAGGGACGGCGGCGGCGGCGGCGGGGATCGACGAGGCGTACGAGTTCTCCGCGCCCAGGTTCTTCGACTTCATCACCGAGGAAACGGAGGAGGGCGTACGCGCCGCCGAGAGCTGGTTCGAGGCCGCCCGCAGCCACGCCCCCTCGCGTACGTACCCGCGCGCCGCCGAGGCCTTCTTCCTCGTCGATCGCCCTCCCTCCCTCCCAGTTCCGCTCCGCCTCCGCTTCAACCCTGATTTCCCTCGCCGATTTTTTCCTGATTTTTTTTCCTATTCCCGATTCCAGCGTTCAACCACAGGATCAAGGAATCGAGGGCGGAGGCCAAGGTCGCGGTCCTCTGCGATTTCGCGGAAGCCGAGGAGCTGGCTCCAGAGGTAAATAAACGGAAGGGGATTGCTCTAGTTCCTAGTTCCGTCATGATTTTGGCTCTTCCGCCCTGTTCGTCTCGTCTGGCGATTTATACATTTGTATTTGTAAATTGTGCAGAAGGTGCCCGTGGAGGCGGTAGCAGGAAGCGTCATAGTTCACGGAGCAGAGGCTATTGATGGGTAAGCACCGGACACATCCCCTACTGAAATTCATCTGGGTTCATCATGTTGGCAAGTTAGGCAAGTTTGTGTGCCATATGTTTTGTCCAGTGCTCCATGTCCTGAGGCAATGTCGGAATCGCCGCCAGCTGATGAAATATCGGGGTCACCTCCGACTCAAGAAGAGAAAGATGAATCGCCCCAATCTTTCGAGTTCTTCACGGCTCCGACTCAAGAAGAGAAAGATGAATCGCCCCAATCTCTCGAGTTCTTCACGGCGACGGACCAGTATGTAAAATGTGAGTTGCTATTTGCTACCTCTGTTATTTGATTACTTCGGGTGGAAAATTGTGGTGTCTTAGTTCTGACTTCGACGCTGCCATGACTTTAGCAGCAGATGGTGGTGCTGCCAGCACGCCCAAGATGCAGACGCGTCCTCCTTCCCCTCCTATCAAAGTTGCCCCTGCGATTTCGACATGTGACAGTTCTTCAGTGAATACTGGGGCG